>NW_005187502.1:2165450-2167532 GCF_000239375.1 Pundamilia nyererei | reverse complement strand
AAGAAGAGGGGCCTGAAAACTGACGGCTCTGCCTCCCATTCTACTTTTAAATATTTTAGAAACCAAAAGTAAGCCTGCAGTCAAAGTGGTTGTATCGGGGTCATACAGTACTATGAGGTCTTTAAGATAAGATGGGGGCTGATTTTTTCAAGACCTTATATGTGAGGAGGGGGATTCAACAGGAACCTAATGAAGAGAAGCTGATACTGGCGAAATATGCTCTTTCTTTGTAGTCCTCATAAGTAGTGTAGCTGCAGCATTTTGCATTAAAATGTTTACATGATGTTTACAGTTTTACATTCTTGCCTACAGTTGGGCAAGATGATTGATGCTGAAAACTACTTGAGAACCTTTTAAATGTTGGTGTTGTACCTTACAGTGATATCAACATGAAGCCATGGAGATGCTGCTGAAGTGCATAACATCCACTGTAACTCACATGTTGGAGTTTTATACTCAGCAGCCAGTTTTTACTTTGGTTGACTATAACTTTGTGTCCTGTTAGAACAAACTTGCCATGTGGTCATACGTGTGACCCTTGGTTCAGCCAGTTCTTTGCTTTAAGGTCTTCTTTGCTGTCCTTCTTTCTCCACAGCCACTGTCCTCAGAGGAAAACTGCCACAGCACCCACTCCAGTCAGTCTGACAGCCAGTATGGGTCACCCCCTAGAGGCTGGTCTGAAGAGCTGGATGAACATGGACACACCCTCTATGTGTCTGAATACACACAGGAGAAGGTGGAATCTGATTTTGATTGTGCTTAAAAGAGTTCGGGTGACCTCACCTGTCACCCTTAGCGACTGCACTTCCATCAGATGCTTTTTCTTTATTTGCAGCTGACCAGTGTTTATGTTTACAGTGGATAAAACATGTGGACGAACAAGGCCGACCCTACTACTACAGCGCTGATGGCTCCAGGTCAGAGTGGGAATTGCCTAAGGTAAGATTACATGATGAACTTGGTTGTCCGTGTGCTTTGTCTTCGCTCTTTACATCAGACATCCACCACTTAATGCAGGTTCCTTCCTGTGACAATGACAAGTCTTGTCGTATTACATCACCTGGCACCACTGCACTGTAACACACTTTGCCTCATCCTAGCAGTGTTGAGACCAGTCCTGTTGTTGTAAGTGGATGAAGTTCTGAGAGCTCACGGAAGAGCCAAGTTTACGTTGAACTCTAAGTGACTGGCTATTAGTGGCACTTTACCACCTAATCTGGAGGCTTTAGAGGCGATCAGAATAGACCGCTTCGTTTGCAGAGTGAGTAAACAGTGGTCCAGTGCACACGCAGGTACAGTCAGTGGACTTTACTGTAAACAATGCCTGCTGTGTAAGGAAAGTTCCTCTGTCCAATGATCCTGTGGACAGTAAAAGGAGAGGTAGGGAAAGGGAATCTGAAGTCTGTTAGAAAAACATCTGGACTGTAAACATCACCACTTGTCTCTGTCGTTGCAGTACAACATCTCCCCTCAGCCTGGCGAGGTTCCTAAGAGTCGCAGCCTGGAGAGAAAGCAGCCGGAGCCCATTGTCCTCACTAAGTGGAGGCACAGCACTTATGTCTTAGACCTCAATGACAAGGTAGGACAGAGACCACCACTAATGTGGAGTTAAACAGTGTTAGGCTGATGGAAAAAGGCTCTGCTGTGTTGTTCATGCTGTGTTTTGTGTGCACTTTGAGTTCAGCATATGGAAGGGTGGTGAATAATTCTGTGTGTGAAAAGAAGAGAGCAGGTTGTTGTGAAAATTAATGATGGCCAAAAAAATGGATTAACAAGTTTGCTTTTTCTGGGGACGACTTCATGGTGTGTGTAGCCAGCATATCTCTGTGAGGACAGTGGACACCTGCTCGTCATGTTGTGTGTGATTCAATCTTGTGACATGTAAAACGGGCCAGAGCCACAAAGTACAGCTCACAAACCCACACGCTGACACTTGAATGTCCCTGAATTCCTTTTAACAATGCAACATCTGTTACCATCTGGGTCAGTTATCAGTCTCGCTTGTGTCTTTGTTTGTGAGAGTGCTTTTTTGTTTTTGTCTCTTGTGAGAACAAAAATGTTTGCTTCTGTAACGGTTTTTTG
>NW_005187502.1:2164272-2165430 GCF_000239375.1 Pundamilia nyererei | reverse complement strand
TTTTTTTTTACCTAAGAAACTTTTTTACAAACTTGGCTAATTTTCTTTTCACCTGTTTCAACTGGAGAACTTTTTTCTTCCCATTTCACAGGTAGAAAAAGTAAAACATTGTAAAACGGTCTGAAATTGATTTTTACCTTTTAAGTCAGGAGGAAAATAAACGTGTTAGAGATTAGAAAATGAATCACCACAAGCTTTTCTCACTTTCCGCTCAGGGCTTCTGAAAGGAAAGCTCACAGAATACAAACTGATAAAAGAAAGGAGACGCTGCAGAGATTTAGACATCCTCAACCTTACCCTTCAGTTTGGGCAAAGCTCCAAAAACTAGTCCCTGCACTTTTTATTATGCAACTAGGCACGTATTTTTTTCTTTTCTTTTTTTAACCCTCCCTGATGCAGAGTTTAGCAAGTCACATTAAAGAAATGGTTCTAATATGGGATCTAACAATATGCACGAGTTAAAAGAACTGGCTAAAGAGTGGCTAGATTTAAAAACAACACCCTATATGTTGGTGTTTTGTTAGTTTCTTCAGTGTACATTGTTGTTGATGCAGATCAGGAAAAGAAGAAGCTTATTGGACTAAATATTGAACATCTCTGAAGCCGAAATCCAAGATGTTTGCAGTTTAAACCCTAACTTGTCTTTTTTATCTTTCTCTTTTAATGACTTCTATTAACAATAACTCATTCTTGTGATTCCATCCCAGGTTTCTTCTCCATCACTCTCTAACCTCAGACCTACTGTCTTCATGTGTAGTCATGTATAGTTATTAGTGACTTATCACACTGTGCCTCTTGTTGGTAGGAGTGTGCTTCGGTGCCCAAGCAGAGCTCTCCAGACTCTGACTCCTGCCCCTCATCTCCTAAGCACCCCTTGACCGTTAGTATCCCAGCTTGCACTGCACACTGCATATCATCATCCTGCTGTCTCTGCATGTAAAGACAACACTTCTCATCTTTAATCTTCTCAACAAACCAGTTGGTTTACTATCGTCTGCTGCATGCCATATTTACCTGCATCAAACCTATCACCTACCTACTAAACTACTATTTCAACACTGCAGCATTAGGGTGCCATCTGCTGGTGGTGTTTAGCTATGACACAAGGCAACACAGCAGCTTTAAGACTGTTTGCTCCGCTCCATTTGCTTGTTGAGG
>NW_005187502.1:2137388-2163078 GCF_000239375.1 Pundamilia nyererei | reverse complement strand
GTTTGCTCTCAATTTTGATATCAGTTTGTACATCCCTCAGATAGCTTTTCTTCAAATTCCAACAACTCCACCTCATTGTTAGTCCACTTTAAAAAAAACTCGGTGCTTTTTCTCGACATTTTGCCGCGACGTTTCAAAGAGTCGGAAAGTAAATAAACGGCAGGCAGAAATGAGGCAGGTCGAATCGTCTTGTGTTTCATGCATTCGCAGTACTGGAACGTAAGCGTCTTCGCCCGTTTCAATGTGGACGCACAACTCTGTGAAAATGACTGAAGACGATAGTGTGTGGATGCGGAGTGTTTTCAGGCGAAAACGCCGTTTTCAAATCTATCCGGGCTAGTGTGGACGTAGCCATAGATACACTAATGAGCAGCAGTGGAGCCCAAACAGACAGACAAACAGAAAATAGTTAATAAAGAGGACTTAAATTATTCTGTTGGATAAAAGTGTATGCAGTGTGTCTCTCCTCAGGAGGACATCCACTTATATTTTACTTGGGGCAAGTGTGTTTAATACTTTATTGATAAATGGCCTGTGAGGCATGATGACATCATAAACCAGAATGTTTTGTTTGCTGATGTTCAGATTTGATTTCATGTCTGTTTGTAGCTTCTCTGACATGAAGCTCTGTGCTATTAAACTGTATTATAGATCTGATCTGCACATGTATTCTGTCAGCACGGTTCATTTATCGTCTTATTAAGTGAGTAAAAATATGCAGAAAAGAAAGAAAAAATGCAAAGAGTTTAAAGAAAATCAGCGTTCCAGTAACTATAGAAAAGTGATTTAAAGAGCGGAAGAACAAAGTGTGATCAAACCTTCATGAAAGGTTCACACCCAACAGCTGCATCAGTGTGTTTCATACAGTTTCTCTGTGATGTCACTGAAAGATTTTTTTTTTTAAGCAGTACTGATATTTCATTTAGCTGGAAGAAACCTCTGGCTGGTAGTTGTGTGTGGAGAGTAAGAGAAAAGAAGGAGAGCACGGAGAGACAAGCACAAAGTGCATACTGGGAGAGAGAGGAGGCAAGAGTTGATATTATGGCAGCATATAAAGACACAGGGAGGAAATACAGAATGCTAACAGGGCTTACCAAGCATAGGTCCGGGACCCAAGGAGTCAGAGGGGTTCCCTGGTCTTATTCCAAAAATATATTACATTGTCCAGAGTGAGGCACAATAAAATAAAGCAAGTTACTCTACAATCCAGTGCCAAATTTAAAATCTTGTCTTGGTCATTTACAACAAGTGGAGATACTTATAATTGACCTTGTTTTATGACGGGTCACACCACAGCTCCAGTGATTAATAACAGTGCTGGGTCGTGTCCTGGCATCCCCTTCCAGAAAGTTACCCACACATGAAGAGCCAGACTTTGGGGACAGTGCTGCAGTTGATCAACTGCTCCAACGTGCAGCTTTCTGCTGGGGTGTCTGACCAGGCGTTGATGTCAGGAATCTGTTCGCACAGTTTCAGGCATTTGCCATATGGACCGCATGTCTGACAAGAAGAGAGATTTAGGAGGCTCACGGTGTTCATCACTTTCCGGTGATATTTCCAGGAATAGCTCTGACTGAATTACAACGCTGTTAGATTTAAAACCTCCAAACATCGTGTTTATTAATATGCATGACATTAATATAAATAAGTAATAGCCTTTTTGCTTTTTCGTAACACAAAACTAAAGATCTTTGTGTGTGAAGAGATCCAATATGTACCTCCTGCTCCACCAGTGATTCCTCTGACATCAATGCAATATTAATGAACATAACTGAGGTTCTTAGATGATTTAACGACTATTTTATTAACTGTTGTGTTATTTACTGAGTCCAGTGTTAAGTCTTTACCCCTTTGTTGCATATCTGGTTTCATCCTTGTACAGACACAGCATGACATCCCTGTTATATTATGTGTGCGTCAGATGTTGTCTCTCATACTGTGTCTCGTCTCTCTGTTCCAGAAGTTTGGCAGCAATCAGTCTAAGCCTGAGTTCACTGTGGATCTGCGCGGGGGGACAGTGGAGTGGGCCTCCAAGGACAAATCAAGCAAGAAGCACGTCATCGAGGTGCTGGACCCACTGGACCTGCTCCCAACTCTCAGCTCTTGTTTTTTCAGTCATTTTCGGTTCAAACATGTCAGAACAAGCTGAGCTGTTTTGGCTTTTTATCCTTTCCTCCTCTAGCTGAAGACCCGTCAGGGAACAGAGCTCCTGATACAGTCTGAGATCGACAGTGTCATCAGTGACTGGTACCGCGCCCTTACAGAGACCATCAACACACATGTGAGTGGAGGACACAGAAGCTTTACCTTTAATTTAGATACTTTTCCCACAATTCAGTGCAAGTCCAGCCAGAGCTGAAATCCCAGTTTACACCTGTTTAAACAAACTGCAGTGAAAGGTTAAATATTCAGGAGTGGACAGAATAAATAGAAACTGAGAGCAAATTCATTCTGAGCCAGCTTAAGCTAACAGCATGTATGTGTCTTCCCCGTCCAGGCGTGGGAGTCGGATGAAGCCATTGAGGAGGACATGCCAGAGTCTCCGGGAGCTGAGAAACAGGACAAGGAGAAGGAGCACCGGGACTCTAAGAAGAGCCGAGGTAAGTCTGCGAGTGTCCCTGCGCTACAGAATGGACATTCAGTGTGTTTGCAAAAGAGATGCACTCACATGGAGCCTGTCTTCCTACAGCAATGAAGAACTCTGTGAGCATGGATTCATCAGACCAGAAGAAAACCAGGATGAAGCTCAAGAAGTTCCTGACTCGTCGACCCACATACCAGGCTGTCCGAGACAAAGGATACATTAAAGGTAAGCGGACAGCAGCTCTATGCACGTGACTCCAGCGAGAGTGCTCTGTGATGTTCCACCAGACGGGTGAAAGATGGAAATAAATGTTTGTGTGTGCTCACAGATCAGGTGTTTGGCTGCAGTCTGACCAGTCTGTGTCAGCGGGAGAACACATCAGTGCCCAACTTTGTCACAATGTGCATCGACCATGTGGAGAACACAGGTACGAGCCCCCCATACATACGCATATGTCACACTGCTTATTATTTTTATAGATTTTTATATACAACTTCACAAATGCAGACATTAAGCTCCCCCATTCTAATCTAAAGACTCCAGAACATGTTGCTATAAATCATGCATCACCATGGCGATGGTTTCGGCTCAGTTTTATTTCATGTTCAGCCAGTCGTTTGTTACAGTTGCATTATTTTTTCACACACATTAAACAACAGAGTTCCAGAGGTTAAAAGTACACGAGCCAATTACCCGAGTCGTGAACTGGAAGAGGCTGTGTAAAAGTATTTAAATGGAAAAAATGTTTGAAAATCAGTAAATACAAAAATAAATACCGTAGATCTTCCAGCCGATGAGGTTACATAGACACAGGCCAGTAACATGACCTGTGTCCAGGTCATGGCGGAGAGAGGCAGAGTCTTTCAGAAGTAAACTCAGGTTTTCTGCCACTTCAGCCAGTTCAGAATATTAAACATCTGTGTGGAATTTCAATTGTTTTTAAATTGTTTTTGCTTCTGATGCTGCGACTTTCTGTATCAGGCGTAATTTTAGTCTCTTTCAAGCATCAACTCAACTGTTTTCATTCAGACTACCTGCAGTTTGTTCCAGAGCAACACAAAGCGAGGCAGTGAAGACAAAAGCATTTGATCAGTCTCTCTTTGTTGGTGCTGCTGCTTTAAAGTCAGGAAACATAAACGCGGCCTTGTCGTTTACACTCCCTGCTCCTGTCTGTGTTCCCTTCCTCTCAACTACACCCACAGGTCTTAATATTGACGGCTTATATCGAGTGAGCGGGAACCTGGCAGTGATCCAGAAGCTTCGCTTTGCTGTGAATCATGGTAAGATCTAGTTACACTGTATCTCTATATGTGATGTGATGTAAAGGGTCAGCTTTCTGGTAATAGTTGTGTTCTGCCTTACCTCTTCGTCATCTGTCAGATGAGAAGGTGGATCTCAATGATAGCAAGTGGGAGGACATCCACGTCACCACCGGAGCTCTCAAGATGTTTTTCAGGGAGCTTCCAGAGCCTCTGTTCTCATACGGATCCTTCAATGACTTTGTGAATGCCATCAGTGAGTTATACGGTTAAAATAGTGCCGCTCTCAATCTTTAGGTTAAATCCTTTGCCTGGTGTGACCACAAGGTGGCACTGCATCCATGTGTTTTCGCTGATTCTGCTTCTCCTCTTCAGAGTGCTCTGACTACAAGCAGCGAGTGAATTCAATCAAAGATTTAATCAAGAAGTTGCCAAAGCCCAACCATGACACAATGCAAATCCTCTTCAAACACCTGAGGAGGTAAGCAGTGCGCTGGGACACTTTCCATTCATCCATTTAATAAATAACTTCTTAAGATCCTGAAACCTGTGAAATTTCATCACTGTCTTCAGAAGTAAGAGAGTCATCAGTCAGACTTGTTCACTTCTAGGTTTCCCAATTGAAGTCGGATATTCTCTGAATTAAAGCCACTGTGTTGTATGTTGGTTATTTATTATTGTGTATTTTGTTATACACTAAGGTATAATGACAAAACATTGTTTCAGCCCAGATATAAATCATTTTACCCTGAAGATCCATCAAATAAAAACAAATATTCGGACCTGTGTCTGTATCAACACATGGGAAAAGTACAGCCTGACAACTATAACCAGCCCATCCCAGTGTGAAGCCCAGGATCATAACTAGTTGGCCAACTCCTCAGCAGTCACTTTGAAAAATATAACTGGTGATAAACGTTTGAGGAACATCCGACACGGAGAAAGTAAACGCCTTCAAGTGTGTATTCTCTAATGCCCGTCCTCTTTGATTTATTGGGTCACGTTTTACTTGAACGAGTTTCACACGCGTGGCTCAAACGGACCCGTTCAGCTGTTTACTCTCCCTCGTTCCGATCAGCCTACATGCAAACACAAACTTGAGCCAGCTGTGTATTCTTGGCTCACTGCAGCCAGTGGCAATATCATATGTTCACAATGACATTTGCCTAGCTTTCCAATTTGCATTTATATGGTGCCATGTTTGCTGTAATTCAGTACCTGTGAAGTGGTGTTTCATGAGGAAATTTATAGCGTGACATTCTGTATATGGAGGTCTACATATATCAGCCGGGGGATTTAATCTGCCTTCTTTTTTCCTTCGCTCCATGAATATGTTATTGTTTTGTGCATCTGCATGCAAGGATGTAGATTCTATTTAAAAAAGCTATTATGCTCTTGCCTGGAGCGTTCTGTCGTGTTACCGAGTTTGCTTCTGCGCTCCAGCTCGAGCCTTAAAGATGTATGTAATGCACTTTTCTCCAGATGAAACCGGAACGCCGGCGAACATCTGAAGCTGTTTATAAAACGTGCAATCTTTAAATCTCCTCTTCTCCCCATTCTCCTCTTCTCTCCAGGGTGGTGGACCACGGAGAGGCCAACCGCATGACCACGCAGAGCGTGGCCATCGTGTTCGGACCCACGCTGCTGAGGCCCGAGACCGAGACGGGCAACATCGCGGTCCACATGGTCTACCAGAACCAGATAGTAGAGCTTATACTGCTCGAGTACGAAAGTATTTTTGGTAGGTAGAGGTGCCTACTTAGGAAGAGGATGCCACACTTTTCAAACACGGACTTGTTTTCCATTTCCCCTCCTCTCTTTTGTTTCTGGACTGAACTGAACATTGCTGTGGACCAAGCAGAAAAAAAATTCCTAAAGTGTTGCACTTAAAGAAGTTTTGGAGATGATTTAAAAGAAAAAAACAAAGTGTATAAATCTCACCCACTTGTTCAGTTGCCATTCCTGCTGCGAGTAGTGGGGCCAGATGAGTTTTTTTCAGAGTGGTGCTGCGATGACGTGTGGACGATGTGGTGGATTTGAGTATTCAGGTGTTTTTCACATACACTGGATTCCCTGTGGCCAGTAAATGAAAGTGGAGCTGCTCGCACCTCCTGGTGGAATCCGACCAGCAGTGGTTCTGGTTTCTGTGTCGTGAAGCTTCGTTTGTGACGTGTGAGCCCTTTGAGTATTTGGATAAGGTGGAAAAATAATCAGTGTTAAGCTAACAGACTGTCTTTTGGCTCTTGGATGAACTGGAATTACACTTATCCCACTTATTAGTGACACCCCCGCCCCCACTTTCAACCAGTGTTGGCCATTAACCCTTTGACACACGAGTGTGCCGAGTGAGGTAAATGGCATCAAATCGGAGCAGAAGCATCCCTGTGTTGCCACTTTGTAACAAACTGTGTGTCGTGTAGTCTAACGTGCTTTGGTAACATTTGCGTTAAGCCGGCCGCGGTCCTTCGTGAACTTCATTAAAACTTCAGTGGCGAGAAAGGTCGCCAACCTCAGTCCTGGTGTTACTGGAAACCAACAAAGCGGACTTCTGGGAACTTCAGTGTTACCATTTCACATGAATTTGCTGACCCTTCTCCTCACGTAAGCTAATATTACAAAGTGTTCAGACAGGGGAACATGGCGCCCGGCTGTTTGAACGCAAAGAAGAGCCTTTAAACCCTTTCGGAGCGTATGTACAGGGAAAGAAAGTAGCTGTTAAACTGTCGTAGTGACTGAGGTATGTGTGCTTTTGATGGCGAACCAGTGAAAGAGTCTGACTTTGTTGAAGTTTGAATCAAAAACGTGAAAAATAGACAGATTGTGAAAAAGAAAAAAAACCCCGTGACCGACTGTTACTTTTGTTTGCAGGTGTATCTGGAGTGTTTGCGCATGGTCAGGCATACATTTGAATGTACTTTTCAGGCTAACTGCTGTTTGTGAAATTGCTATGTCTAATAAAAAACAAGACAAACCCACGTCGGTGTGTGCTGTGGTGGATGTGAAGTGAAGAAAAGGTTAGCAGGCTGTTTAACCTTCAATCAGCTCTAAAGCTTCCCCCCTTTCCCTCGTCTTTAATTACATAATTGAATTAATCTACTCAGCACTGATATCCTGCTTATTGAATTGAGTGATTAAGCTTTCATGTCTCAATCAATTATTTTCCTACCTGTTAATTATGAAATGAAACGTCGGTGTATTTCTGGAGATTTCTTGAACGCGGCCCAACCTCTGCCGCTCCACTTCCATTAATCTGATTTCTCCGTTCTTCAAACGCCGTTTTTGTCGTTACGTCTCAGGTCAAACGTGGCTGCAGACCTGAAGGGTGTGGATTAATTGATGTCTAATTAGGTAATTGCCACAGTGTCAGTTCTGATTAAGAAGCACGAAGTGGAGCAAACTCTGCTTTGCTGAAAGCCCCACAGAGCCTGTGTGTATATTTTCTGTAGTTGTCTCCATATGTGGAAGTTTCCAGAGTGGGTTTGCTTTAATCTAATTTAGTTTTTATTAGCGCCAGTGTTTAATTTTCCTTGATTTTTGGAATGTGGCATTTGTCGGGGGAATGCCACATCAAAGACATCAACTAAAGACACCTCCCGTTGTTATAGTTTCAGAATATCCTTGTTTTCACCTTGTTAACTTTAACCTCTTTTTCATATCATTTTTTTGTGCATATATATACAAGTAGTAGTTTCTTGGCCCGATGAGGCTATTTAATGACAAATTAAGTCAATACATTTGGTATCTTTTCACTGAAACTCAGTATGAGGTCCAAAGAAATGTTAATGGAGTGAAGGACAGAGCAGAAACTTTAAGAGTAGCCAAATTAGCAGTGCTGTACAAAGAAAACCAAAGGGCCTGAAAGACCACAGCAGGCAACTAAACTCTTGGGGAGGTTGGTGTATCATAATCAGTGTTAATGTCGTGAATGTAAACAGCGTTTACAACACGGTGTAAACCTTTGCCTATACTAAAAACAGCAAGGGTAGATTGGACTGACAGAAAACGTGAAAGTACGGTGGCCTGGAGAGGTCAAAAGCACCAGCGAATAGAAAAGAATGCAAAAGCTCACACACACATAAAGAAGCACAACAGAACCTATGTTGTGTCCTCACACAACATGGTGACAATCAGCTGCAGATGTGACAGAAAAAGTCTTCACAGATGAAACAAAGATTAACTTCTGTCAGAATGATGAGAAGAGAAATGATCCAAAGCGTTCCACAGCATCTGTGAAACACGCTGAAGGCGATGTTATGGCACAGGCCTGGCTGTCAGCAGAAACCTGTAAATTGTGTTTGCCGATAATGTGACTACTAACAAAAGTAGCAGGATGAACTAAAGTGTGCAGGACCGCTGCTCAGATTCAGCCGAATGCTGCAAATCTGATGAGACGGCGCTTCACACTGCAGATGGATAAGCCAAAGCAAACCGCAAAATCGACCCGAGAGTTCCTCAAAGCAAAGAAAGGAGTTCTTCAATGGGCAGGTCAAACACCTGAAGACAGCAGCCTAGCAGACGATCTCACTCTTACCTGGTTTTCAGCATCTCCCAAATGAAATGGAAACCGTCTTCCAGTTGATCAACCACAAAGCTTGCTGTTGGTGGATTCCCTGGTTTGATTTAACATTTCAGCCTGTACATTAGCCCGCAGACATTAATGCTAGGGTTTAGAATCTATGACTGACCGTATCTCACAGATGACAAAAGCTGTGCGATGTGTGACATCATGTGTGAGTCACATGTATGTTAGATTTTTAATACTGTAAGCAGAATACCTCGTGTGACTTTTCCCTCTTTCTTGGCAGTATTTATCTTCTGTACTTTCTCTAAGGGAGTTAAACAGAACTTTTCATCCAGCCTCCAGGCTCTTTTCTTTCCACCACATGCCCTCCTCTGATTGAAGCCACTACTCTGAACCACCTCCGCTCTCTTTGCCTATGTGTTAATTTATTGCAACAGGTTTAACTCATACCTCAGCTCTGGCTCTGTTTTGACAGGACGGACCACCCTGGATTCAACAAACGTGTCAAAGGTAGGCAGCACTGAGTCGTGCACCCCGCTGAAAACCGCAGGCCGTTAAAACTGAGATGCAAGGAGGAGGGCCCTCAGTATTTCCAAATGAGAAAACAATTAGATCATTTCTATAATTCATGGATGTGACCACAGCGCAGGCCTGGAGAGGCTTTGAGTGTTTGAAATGCTCCGTATGCTTGCAGTGGTTTTCAGGCCTGATCTGCTCCGTGGAGGCCGAGGTGTGGGCAGGTAATGTGAACAAGCCATTATGGAGCATAAAAGATTTATGGATCTTCCCCCCCCGCTTCATTTGCAGGTGGGCTGTCAGCAAAGTGGCTGAATGAGGAACAAAATGGTTTGGGAGGTTTTTCTTTTTCTACTCTGTGGTAAAGACATTTTTACCAACTGCTTTTACCAATAGCTCAGAGAGCAAGCGTGAGGTGCTGTTAGCTCAGTGCTGCAAGATGAAGACATCCAAGAGGAGACTTTTAGATTCCATGATGCTGATTGGTTGTTGAGCTGTGCAGCAGTTAGAGCGTTGGAGCTTTTAAACGTTGTGTTTTCTGACTGACAGTTAATTTAATTTTTTTTTACTACACAGGTTTTCTTTCTTTCTTTTTTGTTTCTGGTGAAACGGGTTTGTTGAAGATCCTAATGTGCATTAGAAGTGACGTTTCATTTGACAATCCAGTCCAAACATCTCTTTGACAGATGAACTAATGTTCCTCCACCTCCTCTGCATCCATCCACCAGCCTGCTACGCCACCATTAATGATTTGTGTGGCAGCAGCAGGGCGACATCACTCAGCGCTGCAGTTTCATGTCTGATAACACAAACTTAGACGTCTGCTGACACTGATACGAACTCGATATGTTTTTGAAGCTGTTAATACAGGATGAATGCACCTAATATAATGTCACCTATGTAGGGGTGGGCGGTATAGCCTCAAAATTATATCACGATATTTCATCGAAATTTGCAATAATGATATTTATGATGATATAGTTAAAAATACTGAATGTTTTATCAGTGATTGAAGCTTTCAGGCAGCAGCATTTGTCAGGGCAAACAAAGGGACCGGCATCTGTGCTCATCGGCGACCTGATAAGAATTTCAAAGTTATAAAGTGTTCTACAGGTTTTAGTCTGCATGATTGTCAACTATATGCTGCTATATCACTGGTTTATGTTTGCAGTGTCACATTTTTTTAATTGGTATGTACTCAAATATTGGATTTTACAGGCTAATACTCAAACAGTTTTTAATGTATCCGTTGCAAATAAACTCATGTCTTTTTTTCTCTGATGATAAAAAAGACCAGGCTTTTATTCTTTTTCATTTCATGTATATTCAGCTAGCTAATACTCATAGTTCATAGTAAGTAAAAGCAGGGAAGTTTTCAGACTTTGATCCTGTTGTTGAGATATTCAGGGCTAAACACTGCTGCAGATTTCAGTGAGCGAATAACAGCCCTGAAATAGTCACCACGCCATTTTCAGAAAACACAAATTATTTGATATATGAAGTTAAAATTTCATATATATTCAAACCTTTGACCATGAAGGTTTTATTTAAATCAGAGGTGAAATTATTCAAAAATAAATTTGCTCATTTGAGATGTAATGACCTTTAAACTAAACCTGTGGTTACAAAAACACTTCCTGTCCAGGGGAAAACGTCCTGTGGCCCTGACTTCTGTAAGCACTTTCCGAGTGGGTGTATTTGCACTCACCCATTTCTGGTTACATTGAATAAAACGAGTGACAGAAGGCAGTATTATCAAGTTTGTTGTCACTATTGTAGCTATTCTCAGGTATACAGCATATATGCTGGACTCTGTTGTTTTACACTAGTATAACACCGCAGTTCTTTACAAGTACCTATAGCAGGACTTTTTCCCCTCATGTCCTATCAGTCATTTTGTAAAATGATGCTGTTTTATATTCTTTTTTCTTTTTTTTTTAACCTGTGACTCTACCGACAACCTCAGACCTTCGGCAGCTCCTCTAGACTTCCTAAATGCAGCTGTTTCACTTCCATATGACAAAAACCAGACAAACTGCTATTTCTGAGCTCAACTGGAGGGATTTTTAAATGCATTTGAGCTGTGAGCACAACATGTCCAAGGTTCTATAAGTGCACTGGGGTTTGGACAAACACTTTTCAGAGAGAGATCACATAACCTGGAGACATAAAAGCAAAAATGTAGATGAGAAAGCATTTCTTCAGTTATGTGAGAGAGCTGGCCTTTAACACGGCCCACACACTATAACATTTTTAATGTGAGGGTAAAATTTAAGACAACAAAAAAAGGGGGGTGCATTGAAGTCTGCACGTTCCTACACTGTCTAACCAAAGATGGTGTGAGCGCATACAAGTTTAACATCACGTGCAAGAAGAAGAACCAGTTCCTGTTGCAGAAATAACTCATTTTGCCAGCACGCTTGAACTCAAAGCCATCCTTTATCCAAATGTGCTGTCATAGATGCAGCGCGTGGCTGACTGGGCTGTGTTCTCGCATGCATGGTGATGCTAAGTAAGCGTGTAAGTATTCCAAACGTCAGCCCGACTCGTCGTTGTTATTAATGAGCTTCGGGTGGCAGGAGTGGATCATTTTCCATGGAAATTCAATGCATTTTAAATAGCGGTGGATCAACATTCCAGGCCAGGATTTACATAAGGTAATTGCAGGATGCTGAAAGCACCTTCTAGCTGGCAATGGACTTTTTTCCCCCTCCTCCTTACCTTCAGTAATACAATCAAGTCCATTAAGTAGGCAATAAATACAAGGCAAGACTGTATCAGCATTCCATGACAGATAATGGGCTCTCTCCAGAATATCTATTTATTTACCCTTGGACAGTTACAGCTGCTGTTGTAGCAGACACACACGGGTAGTCTAAACCCGCCTCTTCTGCTCCAGTATTTTCTCTTGTTGTCAGTGAGAATTGAAATGAGGCAGCTCTTAGGAAAAGAGGGTGAATAGGAGAGACGGGGCCTCCTCCTTACACCTCTCTGAGGTCTACCTGCGGCAGCTGCAATGGGGGTCTGGGGAAATTAACTGTAGATAGAGCGAGAACACAAAGACAACAGTGGCATGCTGTATATATGCAGAGGTGGAACGGGACTTCAATCAACTCGAAGCTTTAAAAAAAAAACACATAAAAAATACTTTCTTTCCTGGCTTTGTCAACTGGTGGTTAAAACCTCATGCTCCAGGCTTCAATATTAATATCAAGTACAGCGTCTGCTTTCCTGTGACGACGAGGAACACGTGGCGTAGGTACTTGTTGGCCTCTGTAGGTCCGTGACACAGCCTGTTCAGCAGCTCATTAGAGAAATGGGCTGAGCTGGCTGCCCCTCCCTTCATCTGCACCAACACTCTCCCTCCCTTTTTTTTTTCTTCCCCCCCGGAGACCTTTCGATTATGTGCCAGTGGCATGTATGGCTTTTGGGGGCCATCAAGTGATGATTACACTCGGTGTGTTGCTTTTAATTGATGCAGGAATCAGAAGCAATCGGCAGCAAAGGGAGAGGCTCCTCGTTTGGAAATGAGGGCAGCTGTGAAGTGATCTTCCAGCCTGGATGGAGATGTGAGGTGGAGGTTGGCCGTGATAAGTACTGACAGTGAGACAAAGGAAGAACTAGGTGCTCTGATTAATGTGAAAGGAGCTGGATTGGGGGGGTGGTTCTGTTTTTCCTTTCTCTCTCTCATTAACACTGTTGGCTCTGGAATATGTTAGCTAACAGCGCATGTATTCCCCTGGTGGGGCCAGTCTCCGCCGAGGCTGTAATTAGGACATTTCATCCACAGCCTTTTCAACACAGCTGTCTGATTGGTGGAAAAGGCCCAGCGTAATTACAGAGGCCCTGGGCCTCCAATGCTGTCGGGCGAGGAGAGGAGGGACCCTAAACAAATCACAAACAAGAATTCAATTAGCAGATCAACAGCCTCACACGTGGACGTCCGCGTTCGACAAGCCACTTTTGACAGTTCCTGCTTCTGGTCTGAGCTCGGGGAAGTTTTCTTCCTCTCACCGCAGGTAGACCTTTCAGAGGGAGGGCTGCGCTAGTTTGCCAGCTCTCTCATAAGCTCATTGGATTTGCTCCTGTGCCAATGTCTTACTTAATTAGCCTGCACATCTTTACGGGCATAAATCGCTTTTACATCACTGCCAACGGAGCGCACCGCAAAGTGGGTCGATCATATATTATGTTGATCCTCCTTTGGCGTGGTTAAAGCCATACATTACATTTGAATTTGTCGAAGAGCTGAGGACCCCCTGGCATAATTCTTCTTTGTTGTGCTGTCAGCGCTAATCTCTCCCCAGGGGTCTCAGCATCAGCTCTCTCTTTCTTTCCGTCGCTGCCCCCAGATCGGATGAGTAAAGGGACGTGGGGGATTGAGCCAAGCCAGGAGGGCACCCACACATCTCTCATCACCCCACCGCCCCTCCTAATGCGCAAACCTGCCTCCTACCTTCCCCGCTCAGGCCTCGACTCGGGGTGTTTGTGATGAAGATGACACATTTGATCTGCCTCTCCCCCTTTTTTTGCTTTGATACCTTCCCACACTCCTCACTTTCGTCGTCACCATTGCCACGAGTTAACAAACTTTACAGCCAGACTAATCGGTGGTGTGAAAGGTGGTACTCGTAATGACTGTGCAGCTCGACATTTTGTTGTCTTTCAGCTTAGACTGAAGCATGTTAGGTTAAGTGTGAATGTGAGTGTCTCTCTGATTGCCAATCTATTCAGGGCATTCGCATTGACTTAGCAGTGTCCTAGCATGCTTCTCTTCACTGGTTAACTTTTAGCTTAGCATTATCTTTTATATTAGGGCTTAATCTATACCTCTACTATTAGCAATTAACCCATGCAAGCAAATATTCCCTTATTTCCATTGTGAAAAAATGTTAAGCGAAGAAGCAAATATGATATTAAAATGCATTTTAATGTAATCAAAAAGGAAAGTTTTAGCAGCAGACTGTAAACTAATAAAAGTATAAAAGTAAATAGTAACTAACTGATACATTTGAAGGCTTTCATTCTGTGACTTTTCCCTGTAGCCTTTTTATTTATCTTTATAGTGACTGGCGAGCTGAGCTCTGTTCTGACATCAAAAACAATGATTAGCTGAGGCAAAATCACAATCTTGGCAAAATTAGGACACACACATCCGTGTTAGGCTAATTGGAGATTCTAAATCTGTCGTAGGTGTGGATGGTAGTCTCTCTGCCTGCGTTTGCACTGTGGCACACTATCAACATGGCCGGGGTCTACCCTGCCTCAGGCCTAATGTCAGCAGGGGTAGACTCCAGCACCTATTTTGGGACACTAGTTGGATTTTTTTTTACTTCCTCAGTCTGTAAATACCTTTTTAACTTTATAGCGAGGCTTGCTCTTTGTCATTTTTAAAAAATATTTTCCATAAATTGATGACTCTTCTTCTTTTGGAAGCCTGCTGTGGTGAGTTTTACTCTTGTTGGGATGGGATTATTGTCTGTTATTACAGTAATTTCACTGTCAAAGCTTTTTCGTGGTGTTTAATAGGATCACATTTCACAGACAGTGCACATGTTCAGGTATCAGTGGGTAAGAATGCTCTTTGACCTTCAGCTCTGCCTGGATTTCTATACATCATCAACACGTTATTTTAGTCCACAGTTTCCTGCCGATGAGCCGCGAGTCTACATGACTCTTTCTCGCTCTCTGCAGTGCCTTTTCTCTCCCACTAGGTTGTAGCGAAGAACATGGATTCACCCTCCGCTCCGGCGACCCAGATGCATACCTGCTCCAGGCTGCGCTGTTTATTCTCCTTGGATTAACTTCCCCAAACGTCCACCCTCCCCTCATCTTCCTCCTCTTCTCCCACCTCCACATAGAGGAGGAAAAACAACTAGAGACATTTGGATCTTTGGCACATGGCAAATCTGCTCCGACTGAGCTTGTAAACACACACACACACACACACACTCTCAGACAAAATCAAGCTTTTGCTACTGTTCTTCTCCAGGTCCCCTCTGCATTAGCATGGAAGTCATCCATATTGATGCTAGGTGATTCATGTGCTGCCAGCCTCTTTGTTTTATCTTTTTTTTCCTCGCCTCCCTCGCCCCCTTTACCCAGCCAAGGCTTTCCTGGGGATCAAGGGGGTGATTAAGGTGAGGGGAGATGGAGGAGTGGTCGAGCGAGAACCCCAGGGTGTTGGAGGTAGGGGCCGTTCCCCCTGGTGATGAGGTGGAGCTTAATTGATTTGTCAATGTGGAGCCATCTGGCACAGAAAGATGGGCCTCCAACCTGTTCTCCTTCCTGAGAGGGGAGGCGGGTTGGATTACACGCACATGCTGCATGTACTCTGTGGGATTTTATGATATCTCTTTGTCTTCTTTTTCTTTAACGTTTGGGGACAACGTGTTGTTATTGTGGGTCAGCTACACCCAAAGCAAGATTGCTTCTGTCGTTCTTGCCACACCCAGTAAATGGCATAGAAAAGAAGGCACGGCAGGGCTTGCAGCAGTCAGCCGCTGGTGAAAAAGGGACACCCAAACATTTTTTAACAATTGCACCGGGTGTGGGGGGGGCACAGAGGGCATCAAAAGGTCAGAGGGTCTGCTGGACGCTGGCACAGAAATGAGGCCACCAGCGTCTTAATGAAAAGAGCTTGAGGAAATGGGGACAGACAGAGACAGAAGGAGAGAATGGATGCTGCCTGCACTGATTAGTATCCCTCCTCATCATCTCACTCCACCCCTCACACCCCCACCCCTTTTTCCTCTTCATTTCCCTCTGTCACCCTCTGACTGGGAGCCTCATTTCTATTGTCATTTTTAAAGGTTGTGATAAGAAGAACAAATGAAAGTGCGAGTGTACGGCTGAGGCTTTGAGTAATGATGTGAATTAGCCTCAGTCGTTTTAGAGACTTTAAAACACACAAGCTACTGCTAACGCTGCCAGGCGGGAACTCCATCGTTCACATTTGGGCACTTTTTTACCTCAGTTTAAGGAACGTAGGTGACAGGAGCCACGTTGGCATCCCCGGGGCGAGGTAATGGTGTCTCCAAGAAAGATGGGAACATTCGGAAATTTCCAGGTTATTTCTAGAATAAACGCTTTCAAGTTGCCCAAGATGAGGGGGAAGTGTAGCTGAAGCACAAATTGATTTGAAATGTCTACACAACAATGCGTAGCAACAGTTCACCTTCATGTTTATTGGAAATATACACTTTCACACAAACTATCCATCCATTTTCTGCTTCTTATCTGGGTTCAGGTCACGGGCCAGCAGTCTGAGCAGAGATGTAGATGAACTCTGATTTACTGTTGTTTGGAAAAAGAATGTTTTTCTGTAATTGTTGCTTCTATAATATTTGATATTAATGAAGAAATGTGAAGCACTTTGTCTGGATCAGAGTATTACAGCAAGTTTTAGCACCTATTAGCTTGCTGTTTTGGTTGTCTATGGCCCATGAACTGATTGTTTTGGTTCTTTCACCACTATCATAAACTCATCAGTCTGCCAAAAAGTTTTGCTGCTGTTTAGTTTAATGGAATATTGAGCAGCTAAAGACCCAGATCATTTACTTGGGCCTTACATCATCAGGCCCAAATCAACAAGCCCAAATGTCATGTGCATAGGTCCTACAGTTAGCCATGTTTTTATGGTATACTACAAGCTCACTAGACCTAACGCCCATGCTAAGCCCTTTTTTTTTTAGCTAGCAATGTGTTCATGATGTTATTTATAGTGTATCCCATTAGCTTGCTGTTTCTCTTCATCTTGTCACTGTACACAGCGTAAAATCTTTTTGCAACCAATATGATATGATGGAAACGTTCATCTCAAAGCTTCAGAACAGGACTTCAAAAACTAATGGATGATTTTACGGTAGCTACATCCATCTTTAACACTGCCTGTGCTCGTCACCTGTTGTTTTGTGCTCTGCTTTTTCAATCTTTTGAAAATTTGTACCTAGCATTTTGGCCGACGCTGTGTTGTTGTTGTTTGTTTGTTTGTTTGTTTGTTTGTTTTTAAAGCTAAAAGTTACCTATATGGATGAGAGGGTGGAATGCTAATTTATCCGCTAACTCTATGTAACTCGGTTGCCGAGCTGCATTCATAAACTGTATGACATACTGGCTAATTAGTGTTAAGTAACGGACTGATGATAGAATTTCAAAGCAGTCAGATGTTGTATTAAAACTGAGCACCAACTACACAGACCCTGCACAGCACAGCACTCACCAACATCAAGCTGCCTGTGGTGGGACACTCGTCAGTCAAAGCAGGGACATCACTAACTCATTTATCCAGGTGGATAATTTATAGAAAAGAAAATAACCAGACTTGGATTTGTTATGAGGGGCAAAATTATCCACAGTGAACAAAATTATTTAATGTAACTTTCTGTTAAAGTTGGATATGGTAGTGTATAGATGGAGGTCAGCCTCGTGTGGCTGCTAGAGGAACTGCAGGTTTTGGCTTATTTTTTCAGCTCCAAAGGTTAACCTGTTTGCTTAAATCTTAATAAGGACAAAAGGTGACACTGAGAATATTCCTCAAATGAGTCCTTTTAAAAGACATAAAAATACTCTTGATAATGCAGTAGTTCTGTTTAAGTTTCAAACATGTTTAGTTGAACGCTTCTAAAACAATAATAAATTCACATCGACAGCGGCGGCAAATAAACTTTCATCGTGTACCCGCTGTGCTCCCTGAATAAACATGTTTCAAAAACAGACACAAATCACACCCTGCATATTCATACACTGTTCTCCTGCACCGCTGTCACGTGCCAACGGTGAAGAAAACACGGTTAATGAATTGTGTTGTTTATGAGGGCTCAAATCACCACTTTTCTCTGTGGTTTCACTATTGTGTAGGCACATTCGAGCTTCTTTTTGCAAGCCACATTAAAAAAAAAAGCTTCGTATTGAATCTAAAAGCCCACGTTACTATTACAAAGTATTCATCCAAAGGTGATGATATGAAATTATCCCCAACAAGACTCTCTGTTCTAGTTTCTGTCTGTAATTAGAAAACGGGCTCCTTTCATTACTTGCACTTTTTACACTGTTATGCAAAAAGCCGTGGAGCCTTTGGAGCCTGGGCTTCAGACACAACAGCGGCTCAGCCGGAGCTGATAGACTCTGCTGTTAGCGCAAGGGAGGAAGACCAAAACTGTTGATAATCGCTGGATTCAAAACAACAGGTGCCGTCAAAGTCTCTGGGCCCGATCAGCCAGAGGAGAAGCAAGAAAACCACAGCTCCGGGGGTGAAAAGTATGTTGAGGAGGAGGCGAGGAAGACTGTGAGGGAGTGATTTGGAAGGTGCTTTGGAGCGCAGGTATCGGTGAAAGGAGTAGTGATGAACAAGCTTGCTAAAGCGCAGGAAATCCCCCTCTGTTAACCTCTGTTCCTACTCCCATGAAACATGCACATACACACCGCCATCTCCCAGTAGAGTAAGAGAACGGTGTAGGTTAAAGGTCATCTCTACCGAGGCATGTACACCTTGGGAGCAGCCAAAGGTCGAGCGCAGCGGGATGGTGATGGTGGACACATTCTTAACGAGTGCGATAGATGAGGGAGAAACGAGCGGATTAACAAAAGAGACCTCACTGGTGAGGTGACCCAAACGTGAGAGAGCTGAGAGTCGGTTTATCTGAGCTCAGCTGTTGGCTGCTGAGTGACTCACAGCTCAGTAACACATCTGGATGTTTACTGCATGACCTCTCAGTGTCTTGTCTAAAGCGTCTTTCTAAAGAACAAACTGCTCTTAAACTAATAATCCATAATGCTACTGCAAGGTCCCTAATGAAATGAAATGATGTACACATTACCATGACAGAGACCACCACAGTATTTAAAACTTCCAGCAGAGCAAGAGTTTATGCTCATGCTCATTTAAATATTAAATATTAAATATTAAAGCAGTGTTGTAACTAGCATGTTTACATGTGACGTGTTACAGAGTATTATTATTGTCCATAAATACTCTTACAATAATAAAAGTAATAATTACCTTTTTTTTTTTTTATTAAGCTATAATGTGTGAAAAAATGTATTTATTGTAAACGTTGACATTGGCAAAGTGTTAGCAGTGTGCAAGTATGCATATCCAGTCTTTAGGTCTGACGTCGTTAGCTGTTTCCGGGTCCAAACTCTGCTTCAGGTCCCAAAGTCAAACGAACACTACGGCATCACTGAGAGCTACAAACTTGTCTTTATTGTTACACCTGGGAGAGCAGCCACGCTGACCATTTTATTAAAGTTTCACATCCAGGCATCCATGAAAACAGGATTTATGAAGTTTAACGGCGTTTGAAGTTAGCAGGACGTTAGTTCACTAATTTCCATCTAAAGATGAGACCATGTTGTGGCTGAGGGATTTCAAACTGCTATCACTGCTATCACATAAATGAAGACAGAAAACTGAACAGCAGTGACGTTTGTAGGGTTAATGAAGTTGGGCTAGCTGCTATATAATGATGTGCTACGTGGCGGAGCAAATGGCTGCCCTGGTTCTGCCCGAGGTTTCTTCCTGTTAAAAGGGAGCTTTTCCTTCCCACTGTCACCATAGGGGCATGTGACACCCCATAGGGTTGGGTTTTTCTCTGTATGTATTATTGTAGGGTCTACCTTACAATATAAAGCACCTTGAGGCAACTGTTGTTGTGATTTGGTGCTGTATAAATAAAGAGATCTCAGTTTTTTGTTGTTGTTCTTTTTTTTTTGTCGCATATACCCCATACACTGTGTGATTACAGGAACACTAACTAGGAGTCTTTATTCACTTACTAGAAACCTTCTGCTCTTAACTCTTAACCACAAACCACATCAAACATTCAGAAGAATCAAAAGTCAAAACACAACGTCATTTCAATCACAATCGCAACTCTACTAAAATTGGCATTTTAGTTCAACATTAACAGTTAGATGTATATTTAGATTTTAAAAAATGGTTAAGAGGCACAATTATACACCATCTATACAATATCCACTTAGAAATTAGAAGACTAAATATAATAATCAAAAACACTTGAAAAACTGGTATCAATGAAATAAAAACCGCCTATTTAAATGAGATAATAACATCTTCTTTTTTTTTACAGTGTAAATCTAATGTCTTATATGTTCATGGTTATAATTATAAAACAAAAGTTTTCCATTCTGTGCACGTACGGGATGTTTCTACACCAAAGCTTCATGGTGAGGAGTGGACATCTACAGTAAAAGCATCATCAGCTTTCCATTTTATTTCTCTCTCTTAGCGTCTTGGGTCACAAGGACACAGGTGAAATCTTATTTTCGTGGTACCCGAAGAAGCTCTCCTGTGAGATGATATCTAGGAAGGAAACATCACTAACTGAAGAGCTGAAATGTGGGGAGATGCTCTGTAGTCCTTGAAGCATTTGCCCCTGTAAGGACAAAAAGGTGAACCTTTAAGGCATTGTAAAGAGATGTCACGCCTTTTTTATGGGCTTATCCAGCAACCAGCAACCAATTAGGTGGCAGCTTTAGAGACGACACTTGAAGGTCCGTGCTCCTCTGAGGAGGATGGGACAATGGGATTACACACACACAGCAGAGAGACTGAGAAAGGAGAAATGGATATTAGCTTGTGTATGTGTGTGTTCATGCATGCTTTCCTGCATGTGTGGGAAGACCAAAGCATACAAGAGTGGGTAGATGGGTGGAGGTGCGTTACTTACAGCACAGAGCTTAGTGTGAGTGTGTGTATGCAGGCAGGTGGGTGGTAGCTTTTCAAAGAGCAGACCATTTAATTGAATTCTGTGCAGCTCCTTGTTATTCTAGTCATGACTGAGAACTGCTCCATGTTGTCCCAGCAGTGTGGGAGGGCCGGCCTTACCTGCAAATATCGGCTGCTCTGCTGTGTGTGTGTGTGTGTGTGTGTGTGTGTGTGTGTGTAGAGGCAGAGGTTGCGAGGTGATTGTGGTTGCGCTGGTGTTTTTCTAGCGCAACTCTAGTCCCAATGTGGTAACGAGGAGGGGAAGTGGTGAAACTCAGCCCGGAACCTCACCCTGAAAAGAAAGCACGAAACTGCCAGAGCTTTAATACTCTAAATATATGTACGTGTGGAAGGGAGAGAGAGATTTGACATGCGAAGCTTTCATCTCATTGTCCTTAATACAAAGCAACCCAAAAAGAAAGTGAAATCTCAGCTACTAACACGCTTTCAGCTCCCCAATAGAAAAGATATGCTGCCTAATAAAATAAATAGAGCCTCTAAGCAATTACAAGCTTAAACGATGATGCATAAATTTCATTTATAGATAGATTTCACCAGGGCTTATCTCTGAGAAACACTGTAATAGGATTCAGCTCGAAGGCAAGAGGAGCAAAACTGTGTGCGTGTGTGTGTCGGTAGGGTGGGCAAGGAGGGGTAAAGCTTTTATTTGTGATTAAGGTGATGGGTAAAAGGTGACCAGGCTTCAGGATAACGACTGCACGCTAAACAAGGACACCGAAAACCTCAGTGGATCTCAACATGGTTAATGACTGGTTTCATATTACTGTAGCTGAAGGGTAATTCACCAGGGAGATGTTCGAAGTCTGAGCCAAATACAGAACAATCCAATCAACCATTTGACTGACACACACACACACACACACACACACACGTCACCCTGCAATCCTTTGACCAATGCAAAGGGACGAGACACACACACACACCTGTATTTTGAGTCAGATGTTTTTGTTTGTTTTAAATAAAATCAAATAATAATAAAGCATAACTGCTGAAATTGAACAACCAATTCTATGTCCATTTAAGTAAATGGACATAGAAGCCCCCCCCGGACTGTAACTGTAGAGCCAAGCACATTTTTTTAATTAGTATTCAAATGTCACAGTATTTCCTGTCTTGACACATTATGTCAGCATGGATTGCTGATGAATCTTATGTGTTACTTACAATTTTCTTCTGATAAATAGTCTTTCAAGCAGGTTTTCATCCTGTCTTCCTTCTCTCACCCCAACCGGTTGCAGCAGAAGGCCCCGCCCCTCCCTGAGCCTGGTTCTTCCAGAGGTTTCTTCCTGTTAAAAGGGGGTTTTCCTTTCCAGTGTCGCCCAAGTGCTTGCTCATAGGAGCTCGTATGATTGTTGGGTTTTTCTCTGTATGTATTATTGTAGGGTCTACCTTACAATATAAAGCGCCTTGAGGCGACTTGTTGTGATTTGGTGCTGTATAAATAAAATTGAATTGAAACTGAATTGAATTATATTATGTAATAATGTAATATGACAACCTTTTGGTATGCATAACAGCAATATAATTATGTTATAAAAATGTGCTTACATTATCATGCAGCTATTATGGTAAATCAGTGGGCGGGACATGTGCTTTCCTATGTTCATGATAAACCCTGTCCTGCTAGGACATACAGACAGCAGTGCAACAGTTTCTCATAAATGTGGACGAGAGGAGAACACTTACAGTTTCTTTTTATAAAACAGAACTAGGAACCACAAGTGCAGCTGAAAAAGAAAACTTTGTGGAAGTACCGGGGGAATTACCAGGATTTCTGCATTGCTTTCCCATAAAAATGTGGCCTCAGCTAGTCACAAATAAGCTGATGTGTTATTTTTAACCTATCAAGTAATGAAACAGAGTGGAGTTTGGGAAAAGTAAGGAAATAATAGACTATACTTGAAACCTGTGGTTTAGGTTATGAGGCTATGAGATTGGTGGTAAGAGGTGCCTTGATCACATCTGTCCCAGGAGTTTAGAAGCAGCATTGTAGGGCTCGAGGCTGGTAACAGCTTTTCTGAGGGTGCAGCTGTTTAACAGTTCACAAAAACATGGCTTATCTACAAGTGGAGGACAGTTTGGGGTCCTAGTCAGTGTTCCTGTAATCACAGTGTATGGGGTATATGCAACAACAACAACAAAAAAGAACAACAACAAAAAAAACTGAGCTCTCTGTCCCCCTGTCCCTCTCTGTTAGCACCCCTACCCTCCAAAAAAAGGAAAAATCTAGGCCATTCATACTTTGGCTGGCCTCGCCAAAACTTTAGCTTAAACAGAACCCACAAAAAACCCTGCAGGAATCACTACAGTGGGCTAAAACATGTTTGTGTATGGCTGTGTTGGCAGCGTTGATAGAAGGACATGGAAAAAATGAAAGCATGTGGCCTGCTGCAACCCTCAGTTGAACTAGCAAAAAACAATATATGGATGAATATATATTATAGCTAATGTTAGTTTAATGCTAGCTTAAATCAGCCTTTGTTTTGTTAATTTAACAGCAGCTGGACGTCTGTGACGTTAATATCAGGATCTCTCGAAATGGTCACTCGTGTCTGTGAACAAGTGATTAAGGCTGTTAAATTGCTCTCTGGGAAGAGTTTTGTTTAGTCATTTTGGAAACGACTGCTCTGTTATTAAAGTTTGAAGGCTTGCAGAAGCCTGTGATGTTTCTCTTGTGGCCTGTGCTCGACAGCCGGGATTGACTGTTTGATTTGAGCTTCTGTTCAT
Organism: Pundamilia nyererei; assembly: GCF_000239375.1. NCBI lineage: Eukaryota > Metazoa > Chordata > Actinopteri > Cichliformes > Cichlidae > Pundamilia > Pundamilia nyererei. Next base: position 2,139,721 of record NW_005187502.1, on the reverse strand, counting down.
GACTGAAGTGTGACTGTTTCCTTCTACCTTCATGGTTTGGGAGTTAAACAGATCAATACTTCAAGAAGTCCTGTTGCACATAAAGTTTCATGTTTGTCCCGGGATATGATTGCTACCTTGTTAGCGCAGTATAGCTAACGTAGCTTTGCTGAATAAGTAAAAAAAAGAAGTAATGTCATAATTGTTTGTTTGGTATGTTTATGAGCCTGTAAAGGCCATGGTTATATAATGTAGTTTGATGCGCAGGTTTCAGTTATGTATGAGCTTCTGCTGACCGCTGTGTTAAACTAGAGCTCTGAAACAGCAATTTGTCAAATGAAGTGGCATATTAGCCTGCTCTCTTACACATATGCGCGCGCGCGCACACACACACACACACACACACACACACACACACACACACACACGTCTTTGTATACATTCTGCTATTTAGTGGTTGAGTAAATGAACATGATATTTAAGTGACTGCTATTTCCTGAGCGCCGGTTTTTCTTTCCTCTGCCTCCTCCTCCCGGCTTTTCTCTAAATTTCCCCGGGGAGCTTCGGCCCCCTGGGTTTGGCTCAGTGTCAGAGTCCCGGCAGCCATGATACTTCATCAGGCTTTTGCACCATTATTGGCAAGAGCACTCCATATCCTCTTAGCAGTTATAGCTTTTCAATTTTCCTTTGAAATGCTGAGCCCAGCAGAACATATGGCAATATCTTGGCTTTAAGTCCCGGATTGGCCTGAAAGCCTGTAAAACGGCCCCACATATTGAGCATGGAGCCACAGGCTACACACTGGTTAACCTTTGTGGAATTTCAGAATGGAGTCTGAGTATTGCTGTGATCACTGTTAAAGACATTTATTACAGGTACAATTACAAGATGCTATTGGATGTTTTGACACCTTAATGTTAGGGTGTGAGCTGTCCTATAAAGCGCTGTTCCACCACCAAACCCCCTCCTCTATAAATGTCTCTGAAGACCTATTTAACATGACTGCAGAGCAAAACCCCTGACAGATTATTCTGTATCTCTCTGCCACAGTCCCCCTCCACCACATTCACAAACACTCCCGTAAGTTCAGATCGCAGATGTATAGTACAATCGCTTGGACTCCTTCTGCACCGAAGAGACAAAAGACAAAGGAGGAAGTTTGAATCCCATCCCACCCACGATTTCCTTCCTTTAAAACAAAGACTCTGGCTCAGGAGCATCTTCTTAAGACTTAAGGATGTTCCTAAAATGCCCCCCAAAATCATCCTTAGGGATCCAAAGCGAGACTGTGCTTCTGGGAAGGCAGAAAGAATACACTATGCAAGAATAACTATCAAATATGTTCACCAGCTATTGTATCATTTACAGCGCCCGCACTGACTATGGATTTTCAGTCCATTCCATTACTAATTCATGTTAGTGGAGGGGGTGGGTTTGGGGAGGCCGGAGGAGGGTCGAACCTCCTGGAAACCTAATCTGGATCAATAGGGTTGACCTTGGGCTGGTCTATAACCAGACGGGCTTGAATGATTCTGCCCAATCACTAACATGTGATCCCTCTATTAAATTTTATTTTTATGATGGAGTAAGGTTTAAATCTGCTCTTCTGATTAATTTGTTACGCCTCCATGATCTCACAACTATGTAACCACTTCAGATAACATGGTTTATAAATAAACTACCACTTGTGACCAATGTTCCCTCTAATTTTTCATGTGTCTGAGCGAACAAACTCACACCCACTGTGAGCAACAGCAGACGTGTGCACTGTGGTCACGCTGGCATCGAATCCATCCAAGTTACTTGGTTTATTAAAATAATCAAATTACAGCATTTACATTTATGTTAGACTGCTTTTAATTACGTGCTTTAGCCCACTTACAATTTAAAAAAAATAAAAAATCTTGTTCATGATCTGTGTAGCATGTTAACACTATTGGAAGCAAAAAATAACTAATTCCAATTTTGAAAACACAACTTTCTTTTTTTAAATAAAGCTCTGACTTGTATTATGAGTCTGTGGTCTGGGAGAGAGTCCTGTAACTCTGTCTGCAAAATACAGTATATAATGACCAATGTTAGGCAATTAATTATATAGTTACATCTTCAAAGTAACCCAGTTAAACAAAGTTTTTGCAGCTGTTTACCTAAAAATGCAGCCAAGGCGTCTTTTTAAATAAACATTTCAAACTATTTACAGAACAATCAGCTGTTTCTGCATCAAATTTGATGCCACACAAATTATTTGTGCCACTGCAAAACATAATTTCTGTCCACTGTGAGATAAAGGAGAACAACCCAAGTCTGATACCTGCAGGCCTGACAGCAGGAGATGTAACACTCAGCAGTCGCCT
>NW_005187502.1:2088293-2136286 GCF_000239375.1 Pundamilia nyererei | reverse complement strand
AATTGTATCCAAGAGAATTGTATTTTTTATATAAGATGCACACATGTATAATAATAAAATGATATCACTTGTAGAATACAGTATTCCATGATTCCTGATTCTCTACACTGATGAGGTTAGTAGTCAGCTAACTAGTAGAAAAAAAATCAATAAAATGGATGGATGCCCTGTCGTTCTGAAAATTGTCATATTTGTTCAACCAATTCAGGATAAATTGCAGTCAATACTTCTGTTTTAACATTATTATTGTCAACAAGAGGACAAAAAGGTTTTCTCTTCTGTGGGCAAATCCTAAAAGTGTTTTCCTGAGAGAAAATCTCCCTGAGCTCTACTTTTGTTTCAACTTTCATTTGGAAGCAGGACTGTGGTGCTGGCATGAGGCACTGAGAGGATTAAAAAGAGGAGGAGATTATCAAGGAGAGAGGAAGAAGAGGACAACAGGTGTGTGTGTGTGTGTGTGAAAACTTACAGTATAGTATTATCATTACATGAAAAAGCTCTGGCTGCCTCATTTTCAATATAAGGTACTTTAGAGCTTTTAATGCAATTGTATTGTGATGTTTACTTTCATCTTGCTCTCCATTTCAAACTATTCCATCTACATGTATGTACATGTTCCTGTGTGACGAAAAGAATAAAAAGCCTCATCAGCAAAACAAGTTGGCTCCACCAAACAGCTGTGCCCATGTGTCTGTAACTTGATGATCCGTGAATGCTACTGACGCTGACTGAAATGCAGTCAAGTCTCCACTAAAAGGTTTTGTTTTTCAGTTCTATCACATCAAATATTTCATGAAGTGTCTTCCTGTTTTCCGCTGAAGTTAAAAAGTGTTTCCTAAAATGTGAAACTGTTGCTTCATTTTGTTCTGCTTTTTTGGTCATTTGAGGTTTTTCCTCAGAACTTTATGAATCCACCCATCTTCTGTCCGGGTCATGGGCAGTGTTGGGTGAAACTTCTTTAGTAACATTATACATTACTGCATCACTGAAAAATGTAATGTGATTACAGTAATTCGTAATCACGTTACATTAGCCACAAGCATCTGCACAGACAGGGGGCTGTAGCTCAGGAGGCTGGACATCTACTAATTGGAAGGTTGGTGGTTCAATCCCTGGCTGCTCCGGCCTTAATGCCAAACACCCTTGGGCAAGATGCAAACCCCCAAGTTGCTCTCCAGTGAATCCATCTTGTGTGAATAGAAAGCACTTATGTGTGTATATATGAGTGAATGAGGCAAGTTGTATAAAGCACTCATTTACTGCACGCCAACCCAAAAACTCAAAATCTTACCAAGTATATTTGTCTAATTTCTAGTCAAAATATCTCATCACTCTTAAAATGTGACAGTCAGCTACAGAGTAACATTTCAGTGAGATATAGAAAGCTGTGTTTAGACAGAATTCTGGAGAATTTTCACTTGTTCCTGTGACAAAGTGGCTTGGATTTCATTCATTTACCATTTGTCACTTAGATATGTTGTTAATTTGTCTTGTGTTATCTTATAATGAATCATACTGCTTTAATGTAGACACTGCAGATGTAATCTTGGCTCTACATACCATCCCGGTCTGTTTGTGGTAGCATTGGTTACATTCATTACACCTGTGCAAATGTTCTTAAAGCTAAATGTCAGTTAATCATTAGTTGATTTGAATCTTTCATTTGTTCATGTAGTTTGGTTACACTTACCATTCTGTGTTCCTTTGCGCAGGTCCAGTATATAAAACAGGTGTAGGAGAGGGGCCGCCCGAGTACTTCCTGGTTATATAGGGTGTGATGTCAATGATCGAGTTAATTGGGTGTAACCAAATGAAGGGGCTTTTCTTTTGTGTAAAATTATTTATTTACTTTAAAATAACCTCATGAGTCGGATTGTGTTTGAATAGACTGACTTTTCAAACTGTCAGTTGGGTGAATGAGTTTAAGTGGAAGAATGATTTTATTCCTGTTTCTTTGTGTTATTTGGTCTAACCTGTTTTCTCAATGGTAGGGATTAATAAGGGTTCAGCTGTGGGTGGAATTCTGTGTAAAGCAGGTGGGATTTTGACTTTTTGAGTGAAAAATTGTTGAATGGTGATGCCAGAAAACAAAGGACACTTAAAAGAAACTTGAACAGTCTGCTGATGCTTTCTTCCTATCACTTTCCTTGCTGCTTATGTTATGCTACCCCACAGTTCCAATGGCAGATTTCATTCCACTTATTTCAAGCAAAACTATCTCGTATTAAGTGGGAAAAAGTCTAAAAACAAGTTTGATGAGATATTTTGACTAGAAATTAGACAAATATACTTGGTAGGATTTTGAGTTTTTGCAGTGTAGCCAAGAGCCGAGAATGATGTTAAAGCCCGACTGCATGCTGACCCCAGCCCAGCAGCCGGACCCTGATCCTCAACAGGTAAAAAAGACAGGCTCCATTTCCAACTGTGTGTTTTTTAAAATGGCGACCGCTTTGAAATCTCTTTGTGCTATATTTCATCTTTGCTTTGCCTTAACCCCGTTTGTGTTTATATGGAAATACTAAAGGGAAGATCCTATCCTATGAGTAATGTAGTAAGTAATGTAATGAGTAGTGTAACATCTTACTTGCTCTGGCAAGTAATTAAGTAGTGTACTGTGTTGCCTTTAAGAAAACTAACAAGTCATGTGTCTAAACTACTTTTTTAAAGTAACGACTCCTACACTGGTTGTGGGGCTCACCACCATCAATCCCAAATATGAAATGTGACCATGAACTGTATTTCTCCATGTTTTACACCACAGCCAGATTTAATTCGGTGTTTTCTAAAATGAACATTTCAAATTTTTTTTCAAAATTCTGATTATGAAAGCAAAAGCTTAGAAAGACATGAAAGCAGAAGTGCATGAAAGAGCGTTTTGTAATTTCCAAACTCTTAATGAAAAATCTCATGACACACCGAACAGCTTGTAATTGATGTATTTTATTGTGAGATGGGGAGTCATAAAAAATGAACAAAAAAGACAAAACAAAAACAATCACTATAAAAAAAGATGAGGGTGTTAAAGAGGGGGGGCATATAAAACTGGGTGCGGTCATGACACTGACATATAAAGTAACAAATTGGCACAAATAAAAACAAATAAGAACGTACGTCAAATATTATTTTGGCTTGGCAAAAAGGACAATTTGTGGGATTAAGGATCATCCTTCAATACAACAGAACACACTCATGCTATTAGACATACAATTAGTTTTCAAAAGTTCAGTAGCTTCATATTAGAAAGGGGAAAGAAAACTAAACTAACATGAGAATGGATGCAGAGGTCACAGGTTCCAATTTTCAGGCTTGCAGGGTGCGAGTTTCTTTTTCTCCCTAAGAAAAACATCACTTCATTTGTTCCAAAAACATACTTCAGTATGCCAGAGTCTGATTTTTCCAGGCTTGTAGTTATTTGCCATTGATTCTTTTTTTGTCCCATACTAAAATATATTATCGTATTAATACAAACTACAGTATTGTACACTACATAGTGTAATAAATAACCATAAAGAAATATAAAAAATAAGACACATAAATATAAAAGTTCTCTATGACTAAAGAGACATACCCAACTCGCTGGGGGTGGGGATAATACTGCCATTGCTGAAAACATACAGTACGCACACGGACACGGAACATAAAACAACGTAAGAGCAAAAAAATGAAAACAAATAAAACAAATGAAATAAAAAATAATACTGACAGGTAAAACGATGTTGGATTAAACTCCTAGGATTCATATTTGCCTACATTTTGTTACCTGAAGAGACATCTGAGCATTTCATGGTGTGTTTAAACAAGTGCACTGAATAAGCTTCAGAAAGGCAGGACACAGTCAAAAATAAGAAAGTGTATTTCATCATCACCCATTTGAAAAACAAAATGTGCATTGCAATTTTTTTTCCGTTCGTTTCTCAGATTAGGTGAAAGCAAATTCTTTAAAATCTATAACACAGGAACACATTTTACGCTAAACTATACTCTCTCTGGTGCGGCCACCAGCCAAAGTTAACAGTATCCCGGCTTATCGGTTGATCTTGGACCCGGCAATACCTGATCATAGCTCCAACAGCAATATTCAGTGGCACTTTTGATATGCATGCTTCTCTTGTTTAGTTTGATCATTTTAATGTTATTTTTTTGCATAAGGCTCTGAGGGTGGGGGGGTGGGGCGGGGTTATAGGAAGGATGAGACAGTTTTCTACATCCGCTTTCTGCTCGCTCTGAACTTTAAATAATTTGTTTGACATTTTGAGCTTTATACTGTCTTGCTAGTAACTACAAATTAGCTTAGCTTAGCAATAAGCTAAGCTAATGGAAACAAAGGGAAATAGGTAGCCTGGCTCCATCTAAAGGAGAGGGCGACGGATATTTGAGTGCTGCTTTATCAGCTTAAATGTAGAAGATATTGGGATACTTTTGATTTGTTTTTAAGAATTGCAGAAATTGAGGCCTTTTATATTTGGTGTCATTACATAGCTGTTAGCTGTTGCAGCACATGTAGCAGAGCAGCATTACAGATGAACAGGCTATCTCATAGATATTTAGTGAAAAACTTTCTTGAAAAGTTTAACATAAACAATTTCCCTTTTCAATATAACTCCAACATACTACATATACTTTGTATCTTTATATGGAACAACAGCCTTTTCTATAGGTGAACCTGGAAGTTAGCATTCCTTCAATAAAAAGCCAGTAAGATTTTTTCACTGGCTTTTGGATTATCGTGGAAAATCTCTGTGGAAACTTGAATGATACGTAACATGACTTGTTAAGCAAAATCATCTCCACAAATTGTTCTAAAGTTAGGCTTTGCCATGACTTTGGCATCACCAATACTAAGCTGCTGAGTATTTCCCAGAAACTTCTGTAGCCTCATTTAGCCACTCGTTAGCAAACGTCTGCTCTGGGACATGTAATAGCGTTTTCTAACATAGTTTACGATTGCACAATAAAATGTGACCATGTCTTATGTTAATCTTATAGAAGCTACGAAAGGTTATATAACTAAAGAAAAAATCCTACTGATCTTAAGACAGCAGAACCAGGAGAGGGAAATGCCAATTGAACTGCATTTAGGCCACAGTGAAGCATTTGCATAGGGGTAAACATGACTGTGTGCAGTTTTAGGGGATTAAATTAATGATCTATAATGTGCTAGTAATTGTTCAGACGCTGCCAGGCTACCAATATGGCTAAGTGGTTTTGAGCTTTACACCAATTTGGTATCAAGAAAGCAAATATTTGCCCAACATGTCAAACAATTTTTGTTAAATGCTGATTTTAAAAAAAGAAGAAGAAAACAAAGTCTCGAAGGAACTAAATGCTGATGATATTTTCTTCATAAGGCTCATGATCCAATCAAAACTATAAAAAAAGAAAGAATTGTAACGCTAGCATCTGCTAGCATGATGGCATTGTATATCTAATGCGGTAATACTGAAGGGTAGACAACACAACTCAACTGCTCCATCAAAAGGTAAACCAAGCCACTTGTAGTGCACAGGATTTTTTCTTATTTTCCTTCCAACCTAACAAAATACTGACTTTTTTTTGTTCATTGGCAATAAAAAGATATAGAAATATCTCCCGAACTGTACAGGTTTTAAAGGTTAAAATATGAGTGATAAAATTAGTAACACTGATAAAAAGAAATGACCCAAGGTGTTTTAGTAATAAAACATTATCTAAAACGTGTCGGCTCTAGCTTCCAAAGTCTGTATAATGCATGTCCTTCATTTGTTAAAATTAACGTTCGTCTTCGTCTTTTTCTTTACAAATGGATTTTTCTAACAGCGAGAAACCGTTCTCCTGTGGAAAAGTCACTAGTATTTTTTCAGGCACACCTGGATTTCTACACAGTAGTGAACTGTCAGAGTGACCAGACATCATCTCGTGCGTTCTTCCTCTGCACACAGCGAGGAGGAGTCTGATTGTGTCTAGTAGAGGAGTCTGGTTCCTCGTTTAGTCTCCTTTCTCCCGTGGCGTCTGCTTCTCATCTTCACAAACCTCGTTCCTGTTTGTTTCGCTTCGACTCTCCTCTGCGACCTCTCCTCCTTCTCTTTCGCTCAGGCCACCTTCAGTTTCAGCTTCAGGGGAGCTTCCTTCAGTTTCCATCGCCTTCTCCTCCTCCACGTTGGTTTCTTCCTGAACGCTCCCGAGCCCATCCTCCTGTCCGGTGTCAGCCTCCTCTTCTCCTGTCTCGCTTTTTTCCTCCTCTCCTCCCTCTTCCACCGCTACTCTCTTCATTTCCTCCTCATTCCGCTCCTCTGGCTCGTCCTCCTCTTCCCCTCCTTCGTCCCCTATCTGCACCACCTGGATATCATCCATGTCCACCACGCCTTCCTCCTCCTCCTCCTCCTCGCTCTCCTCATCCTCTCTGGTGCTGCTCCCTCGCTCATCTGAGTCCAGCTGGGATGGGGCCAGGAGCTGTCTCTGTGCCCCGCTCAGGACCTCCATGTCGATCTGGGTCTCGCCGTCCTCCTCCGGGCTCTCCCGCCCTCCCGCTTGGCTCTGCGTCTCCTTCTTGCAGTAGGAGTAGCGGTGGTTCATGTGCTGGGAATAGGAGCCCGAGTGGGAGAAACGCTTGCCACACTTGTCGCACTGGTACGGCTTCTCCCCCGAGTGGAGCCGCATATGTTCGATCAAGTGGTGTTTGTGTTTGAAGGCCTTGCTGCAGATGCCGCACTCGTGAGGTCGCTTCCCTGCAGAGAATAACAAAGCAAATAGATGTCAACACATCAAACATATTTATGCAAAGAGAAAATATTAACAATAAACATTCAGGGAGCAAATCCCCCATCATGCTGTCTGAAAGGTGCCAGTGCCGTAAAGCTGAAATCAGTATCTATCATCAGTGTATCCAAGGAGAACATTTCCAAACAATACAACAAAATCACAACGATTGTGCTTCAAAACTTTCAAGAAAACTTTATCCAGGCAGGGAGCAGCTAGTTTCACCTAGCATGAGATCATTTGGAGCCGAAAACTGTGGTCCCGAGCCAGGTATCAGAGTAATAAAGAAAAAAAACATCGAAAATGCCTCTGAGAGTGTTGACCTGAGCTTGGCCACAGAATCATCATCATGGAGCAATCCAAATCACTACCAGAGCTCGCCTCTTGCTTCACATGAGAAGCTGGCAGCGCAGAGGTGGGGAGTTGGCGGAAAGAAATTCTCAGACCTCTTCTGTGCATGTTGAGTAATACCTGCTGGAATGGAGGTGTCCACCCTTCTTTATGCTGTAGCTCAAAATCCCCCTTTTGCTCGCACTCTGACTCATCTTTCCCAGGACCCAACAGAGTGAGCGATGGTGAGACAAGTTCCGGTTCTGTTTTTCTGGCTGTGTTTGTGTGAAGGCCCTGGGAAACACGAATGTTTACCTGTGTGTTCGTATTTGTGCCTCAGGAGCGAGCTGCTCTTTTGGAAGATCTTGTCGCACAGGTCGCAGGCGTACATGCCGCTATCCGTCTTCTTCATCTTCTTCCTCGGAGGGCCCGAGTCTGAGTCGTTCTGCTCCTCGACTGTGGAAACACCCTCTGAACCCGTGTCTTGCCTGTCCTCCTGGGGAATATGAGAAATTAGACACACTTGTAGGAATGCATAGTTATGCTCAATCTGTTTGACAGCAAAAGACAATTGATGACTCAGAATACCAGTAAACTATGTGTCCTTTGTGGGAAGTGGTACTGAATCATCCCCTGATCATAGGTTTTTACCAATCTTTTCCTAGAAACTCTGAACCTAGCAACCTATCCACTGCTGTAGTCAAACAGGCTGCTTGGCATGGCTAAGGAGCAAATATATATGCATAGGGCTCCTTTTTACAAGACAGGTCTATGCCAATCCACTTAACACAAAAGTATAATACAACAGCGATAAATCAATGCGGCAGGCAGAGGTGCGGCGCTTAAACAGATTCCAACAGATCAATAGAAGCTTTGCAGTAAAGTGCAGCCTCATGTCCTCTGGGTGACAGCCCAGGAAGATCACTCACACACCCAGGCATCTACATCCATCATTAGAGGCCCATTAGATGTCTGCACAATGAAGAACTATTAAGGGCTATCATTTTTACAAAGAGCCCAATTTTGACATTTCTATATATGACTTATTGATTTGATTTTGGATGGTTTCAGACTATCTATCAGGTGATGGTGGTTCTGAACAACAAGCCCGTACATGGATTGAATGTTTTGACTGATTGCTCCGAAAAAGATAAAAGCCAACTTGATTCCGATGCACTTGATTCTCAAAGTTGTTCATGGATTAAACCCTCAATCCTTTATATAACTCACATAATTGAAGGCAAACATATTTTCTGATAACTCGGGAAACTAATTAAGCTCTTTTGTAAGCATTAGAATTAAAGTGTTAATTATGAAAAATACGCTTAAAGGGAGCTATTCTGCTGAATAAAGGAGTGGCACCGGGATTAATCTGAACTGTAAATCATGCAAAACTGCTCTGTGAATAAAAACAAAGAGCTGGAAATGGGTGTAATAGTTTAGCTTTTTAAGCTAGCGATTAAACGATTAAGAGATGAAGCTACCACTAGCCTCTTAGCTTAGAGTAAAGCCTTGAAAGGGGCGTGACAGCTGGCCTGGCTCTATCAAAAGGTAACATAACCGTTTCTGTCTCCTTTGGCACGTAAATAAAAGGCTACAGTTAATTAGTGTGTTCTATTAGCGATGAGTCAGAACCTTTGTTTTACATATTTACATAAGCTAGCTGATGGCTAGCTAGCTTCATTTTTAGTGTGCAAATACGAGTAGCATCATTGTATCAGCTCTGCTGCTAATAAAATGAGGGGACATAAATGGTGCACACCTTGACTCCGTTGAGGTGGATGGTTTCGTGCGTTTCGGTCCCTGCGGGGCTGTTTGCTGTAGTGGTATAGGTGTAAGCCAGCTGGGGGATCAAGATAGTCTGTTTGTTGTTGGTGGCTAGTGCTCTTAGGCATTGCATTGTGGTGACGATGTCAAGAGATTTGGCACTTGGCTGGCTGGCGTACAGTGCGGTGGGGCAGGTGCCCATGGCTGAGAGTGGCAATGCCTCTTTCTTTGTGCAAGTTAAGTTTAGGGGTTCGTCCATGTTGGCGGAGCCAGAGGAAGGGGAGGGGTAAAGGCAGGTTTTATTGGCCGCTCTCTCTGCTTCATCTCTGGCTGGCTTCGGCAGCGATAGGTCTAGGGGTCCCTCGGTGCTCTGGGTTTTCTTCGCTGGGCCAGGACCTCCGGCTGTCAGATTTAGTGGCGAAGGGGAGGCCGGCGAGCTGTGAGTGCCGTTGATCTCTGCTGGGGTAGCTTCTGTTGGGCTGTCCTGGGTCACAGGAGGAATTATAGTGGCTTTGTCCTTCCCTGGGACCAGAGACACCACGCTGTTAGATTCACAAGTGTCCTCTTCCTCTGAGGGAGGTGTTGGGGCACCCAGAGATATCTGACCCTCCTGCATTTTTTCAAACCACTTCTTTACCACAGAGACCGGGAGGCTGACCGAGTCAGAGATCTTGGCCAGCTCGTCCTTGGTGGGCTCTGCGTTTAAGGCAAAGTAGGCCTTGAGCAGTGACAGGAGGTTCTTGGGCTGGCTGCAGAGACCTCCGTCTGACAGCAGGGCAGCAACAGTAGAATCAGACCTATCCAGGCCTGCTCCATTCAGTTTGAGACAATCCTTCTTGCAGTGCTTTAGGGCGTGGAGTGCATCCAGCCCACCGGGACAGTTGTCACACAGGAGACAAGTCTTAGTGGTCTTCTCCTCTTTTTCTTTTGTCTCATTGGCCCTGTTGCCTCTGATAGTCAGATCTTCTGGGAGTTTCTGGGACTTGAACGTGTTGGTGGTGGTTTGAGCTGGTGACATAGGCTCTGGCTCTTTCTTTAGATTATGGGCTGTTAGCTGACCCTGGTTGGGGTCCAAATTGTAGTTGATAATGATTTTTGCATTTCCATCCTGACCCACTATTGGCAGACTGATGGCTGAGATGAGTTGCTGTTGTGGGGTGTGAAGCGTTCCAGTGGTTAGCCCCGAGTTCACCTGGCCTTTGGCATTGTTTTCTAGCACCTGACGGATGACATTACCATCCACCGCCACTTTGAGCGCATTCTGCAGGTCTGCCAGATTGATGCTGATGGGCGATACCAGCCCCACAGTGGGTAGGACCACAGCTTGCACTGTGCCCTGCAGAGGAGCTGCAGCTCCTCCGCCGAAAACGCCGCCATTCATGGCGGTCACAGTCGGGGATGATATCACTGTTGGCTTGTACTCGTAGTCTACAGGTTCTGTCTTGATCTGGTTTAGCGGCAGCTGCTCCTGCAGGGGCTTGCTGTGCTCCAGCTTCTCCTTAATCTGAGTGCGGAGGACCGAGGGTGGTGTTGAAAGTCCTGGTGACTGACTCTGGCTCTGGGTTTTGGCGTTTCCTAGGCGCGATCTGCCGTTAACTGAGATGACGCTGATGCACTTCTTACTGCTGATGTGGGAGCTATATGAGCCCGAGTGGGAGAAGCGCTTCTTGCAGTTGGAGCACTCATAGGGTTTCTCTCCTGGATAAAACCACAAGGTGTACAAGGGAGAGAAAGAAAAGGGCGGTTGGGGGCAGGAGAAACAAATTTCCATTAGTGAATGAAGCTAAATGAGCAAGCTAGGCTATGAGCAGCACGACAGGAAAAAGCTCTAATGCATTTCAATGATGCTTAAACGCTGATGTAATAGCACCAGTGGGAAATGCCCTTCTCTAATTGCTGTCCCATAATGCCAAAAGAAACACAATTATTGCACATTAAGGAAGAGCACACAATGGACTGAAACATGATGAAGGATATCTAAATATGGGGAATTGGCTGAAACAGAAATAAAACATAAATATTGCTTCAGAGGAGACTCAAACATCTGCGGCCAACAGAGGCTCGCGAGGCGTACGCCCGCCCCGCTCACGTCCAAGCACACGCCCATCCACAAACACACACACGCATACACAATACGCTGCCATGGAGACAGGGGTTGTCCACTCACCGCTGTGAATGCGTAGGTGCTCCTTCAGATGGTGCTTGTATTTAAATGCTTTGCCACATTCAGTGCACTTGAATTTACGATTGCCTCCCGACTGTGTGATGTGTCTCTGTCGGGAGAGGGGTGAGGCAGTGAGATATACAGTGGAAACGCAACCTTTGAACTGCGACTAATTCATGTCATTAATCAATGGAGGGCAAAAGTTCTTGTTTATTCATCCTGTTTGGAAGCTGCTAAGGAAACTAAGCTAAGATAAGCAGGGTCGATTTGAACAATCGCTACAGCGTTGTGCAAGCAGGTGTGCTACTGGAACAAATCATCTCTAATCGTTCTGTGAAAAAGAAATTGTCAGAAGTCAGTTTCTACCTGATCTCGTGCACTCTTGTGGACCGTCATGTGCCTCTCCAGCTGGGCGCGGTAGGCGAAGCTGTAGTTGCACTCGGGGCAGCTGAAGCTTTCCTCCGTCTTCTCGTGCCTGTACTTGATGTGCTCCTTCAGAGAGCTGTAGCGCTTGTAGCCCCGTGCACAGTACGGACAGGTGAGCAGCTGAGAGAATGAATCCGGAGTTCCTAGTGGAAAAGAAGGGCAGAGAGTGAGCAGGGGAAAGAAGAAGGGGTTAAAAACTCCTGATGTTACACGTGGCCTGCCACAGTGCGACTCCTGTGCTATTTAACCAATCCCTGAGGGATCCTCCCCCACAGGTAAACAGGACACAGGTACCCAAATGGATGATTAATCATCTATCCAAATGCCTGCCTGTCTTTGTAAACAAAACATATGTATACGACCACATTTTGAGACTTCATTTGCATTTCAGAAGCACTTGCAGCTTTCACTCCCTTCATATCTCATGATCCGATGTCCTGTTGCGCATTTGAAGCATTTCAAAAAACGCCCACGCACGCGGAGAAAAGTGAGCGTGGTAAACAACAGCCTCCCGTCTGGATCCAATCTGGTTAACACAGGGTCTCAGTTGGCCAGCTCCCACACAGGTAAAACATTACTTTGTTAACAGGTGATGTATTAAGTTTCCCCTGCGGGACAGGTGAGGGCCTCGAGATGGGAATGCACACACATTATCGCTCAGGTAGCTGTGAGTCAGAGCTCGCACAGACGTGACAAATTTACTCAGGTGTTGCTTTTTCCTCCTCCTCTCACTATCCCTCCCTCTCACCTCCCTTTTTCTTTTTTTCCTCTCAGTGGTAGCAGGTAAAAGCCAAAAGCCCGGGAGTCATAAAGGCCCCAGTGTGCTGCACTTAACAAATAGCAGTGTGTGTAATGATGTTGGAAAGTGGCGCTAATGGGGTGGAGTTAACACCAGAGGTGATACAGTGAGCAGGTAGAGCTGTTTCCCCCCCGCCCCCCTGGGGCGAGTAATTACTGGGTGGGTTGCTGTAGCTTTGAGAGCTCAGAGGCTTTGAGATCTAAGATGAAAAGTGTGTTTTAGAGCGAGCAATGCCCTGTACCATTCTCGTCGTGGATGCCGGTATCGGGAGTGCCCTGGCGCTGAGGCTCATCGTCCGGGGCTTCTGGGTAGATGACGGCTGTGTCTCCCTGCTGGAGCATCTCCTCTACGAGGGCGTCTGTGCTCACATCATCCTCGCCATCCGAAACACAATCCTCCTTCACTGCGAGAGGACAAACATAGAGTGATTACAGCCTCAACTGCAGAAATGTTATTGATTACCTCGTTATTTTGACACCTTTTTTTCTATTGATGCACGCTGCACACATGAAACCTTAACCTTTGTGTATGAGATGCAATAATCCATGGTGTCAAAAAGAGTGTCATGACTGAACTGAATCCCACAAGCCCAGAACGAGGCGTGCGGCGTTGAGGGGGAAAAACACAACATCCTGAATGCTACACTTCACAATAGGATGAGAAACTAATTAACATCAAAGGCCAGAGGCTACTGTATGAACACCATGCTCTTTGTTAGAAGTGAATGGACAGCCTCTGTTCCCTATGTTAGGTAAGGCACTTGTAGAGACTGGACTGATAATTAGGTGATGAATCTTGTCCTAATGCATTGCAGCAGACAGACATTTCACGAGACCCAGCACACACAAACACACACACGCACACATGGACGCACAAACACTGTGTTCTCTGAAGAGGCTTGGCCTTTAGACTGTGCTTAATATCCCAGCAAATGAGGTGCTGTATGTGGAAGCCGAGCGCCTTCCTTCTCCACATCACGTGAGCCCGACTAGCTAGTAACGAGCACTAATGACCAAGCTGCGGTTATAGGAAGTGTAACCTGAGGACAGACTTGGGGATGCATGAAAGCTTCCTTCCTTCTTTCTATCTCTGCTCTCGCAGCGCTTCCTGGAGTGGCTGCCGGAACCAGGTATAGCATGTCAGCTATTAAACACAAGCATTATTCCTCAATGGATATTATGGATATGTTAGCGTGCCTGTGTGTGTCATTACAGAGAATAATTGGAATAGTGAGCTATGAGCTAAAAGCAAAGTCTACTGCGCTGGTGTTTACCAGGCAGATGTTTTATGGCTCGATTTAAGCTCTCCCCCTGCTTAGTGCAGATTTGAGGATTGTGTTTTGTGAATTGTGAGCGTGCTGAACGACGGGGCCAGCTGTTTTCTCCTCAGAGACGGGAACAGGTGTAGCACTTCATGACTCGCCGACGCACAGTGAATACCAGCGCTCTTACGCACAGCCTCACTCCGGCTTCCTCTGGCGCACCTTAACAAAGCTGTGAAACAATATGAGGGCACTCATTTGTTGCTATGGTTATTAAAGACCGTTTGAAGAAAACCTCCCATCCTGGAATGAGCCCGTGGGAGATAATATGGAGAACGAGGCGGTCTGTTGATGAACGTGTGTGTGTGTGTGTGAAAGCACAAGCCAGCAGCAGGTGCTGAGAAAGTCTAATCGAGGAATTCTCAGCCCACACTAGGGGGCTGAAAACCCCCTGAATATCACTCAGCTTTTCTCCCATGACCTCAGCAGCAACAGTAACACCCCGTGGACATGTTTACCTCATTTTTCATAGCAGAAGAAATCATTTGGCATTTTGGGAAATGGCTTTCTGGCTAAGGGTTAGATGAGAAAATCAATATCTAGCATTTGCTCTGATGAGTTAAAAAAAACGACCGTAGCAGAGGTAAGCTGAATTAACCACCTCCCACTCAGCAAAAAGCCATTCAAAAGACAACTCTGCCACACATCTGAACCACATTCAGATTAGTTGAAAAAGTTAAAGGTGAAAAGACAGAGAGAGGAAGAGATCCTTTTCCATCTAAATTTGGTCACAGAGTTGAATCCCATCACTGCTTAAATCCAGTGAGCGTCACCGCAGTTGATCCTAACCAGGTGGACCAGTTTATCACACAGCTAACCCAGAGAGACACACAAATCGTCAGCAGTCACATTCACACTTCCACAAAGTCCGACAAGAGAAAGCACAGCACGAATAAATAACAGAGGAACAACTGTGAGTAAGTAGAAGACACGCCTCAAGTACATACACTGTACTTGCCATATATTCACAGTATGAAATCAGCCTGGTTTAAAAGTGGCCAAGTATCCAATTCTGAGCAAGACGTGTCTTGCTACAGGAAGATCAATCAATTATTTTATCTCCCACGATACATACTGGCCAATCCAGACATGAAGACAGGCCTGTTTTTAAAAAAACATAACACATGTGATCTAACTCCACACTGTGAAGTTACAGAAAAGGAAGCTCATTTTTAGACATGCTTTTCAATGATTTAAAAATATACCTCTCCTACATTTCATGTTTTAAACTTATCTCATCAACACTTTTTTTTGGGTGGGTGGTAATATTTTAATTTCTCTACTGGAGCTAATGGGATCTAAACCCATCATTGGTTAAATATGGAACAGATCTGATGGGCAGATTTTATTCATTTCACTATTTCAGGGCTCGATAAAGGTCATGACGGGCTGAGCAAAATTAGCCCAGAAAGCAGCTTCCATGGACATCTGCTGCTTGGTGAGCTGCGTTTAACTGGCAGACACGAGAGTCGGTTGGAAGTGAAAGCTTCATATTTTAAAGTTATGCTGACGTGCAGAACATTTGTCACATGTGGCAAACTGATGATCCGACAGCAGATCAGCACTTTGCTACAGCAAGCTGGGTTTAGCTCCCATCTCACGCTTAAAGGCAACATCCAAACACACCTTTAGGCTACCAAAATGTTAAGCGTGTGTGTGAAGTAGAGTCCCAGTTGGGGGTGCGTGTTGGAAAGGTATGACGTGTTTCTCTCGGCTCTTTGCTAGGTACAGAGCCCGGCCAGAAGGGTTCGCGGGCTTTGCCGAGGCGGCTCCGTGTTATCAGGCTGCTCCCCTGCTATGAAACATCACACATAGGCCATTTATGTTGCTGACACAGGGATGTGAATGCACCGCTGCACAAGCGAGTTACAAAACAGCTGCAGAAACTCGGCCCCCGTGAGGTTGTAGCAGGATGTTCTGTTGCAGCTCCTGTCTAAAAAACTATTTATTGCACGGTGTAACCCAACTACAGCACATCTTAGAACAAAATCACCAGACCACCCACTCTCTCCTCTTCTCTTTCCCTCGCTCCCTTCTCTGCCCACATCTCTGCAACAAGATACAATGCTGTCCCATGATTCATTTCCTGCCCTGGCCAACCTTTGCCCCTGCTGCTTCCTGTGGTCGTGCGTCCAGACCCGTCTGCCGATTCTATCTCGGCTGGGCGATGCGTATCAGCAATCGGGATTCACACAGGCACTCGTTAGAAAAGATGTTCCACTTTATCTCCTGTCAGCAGGAGAAAGGATGTGAGGTATTTCCAAGTCCACAATGATTTACTTATCCTTGGCTTAGTGATATCAAACATTTGTGCTCTGAGTCTCTACTGAGCAATCCTTCCAACCCTCGGGGGTTTCTTCCTTTCCCGTGGCTCAGTTTTAACATCACATGATGTGAGGCACACAGGAACGCACTGTAGGTGTTGATGTGCGTCCACGAAGCCACAGAGAACCACAAAATGGAGTTTCAGCAAGCATCAAATATTGTCTCTGCATATTAAGCTAACAGTGAGGAAACAGGGAAGACTGTGTTTCCCCAGCCTTTCACTGCAGCCTCACCATATCAAAGCTCTCCAGCTCCAGCCTACCTATTCTCTGAGATGTAATCACACTCCTCGAGTCATTAAATGTAAAGCAGAGGCCCTCCCAGGTCACCGCTCTCTTTACCTTTCCCTCCTCAAGACTTAGTCAGCCTGTCCTTAGAGGACAGCAGACTGCAGTTTACTGCAACAATACTGCGCTGCTCCACAATCATTTAGGAGTGAATGAGTAATGACAGCGAGCAGGGCGACCCATGATACCGTATAATCAAGAGGAATGATTCCCAAGGACAGAAATGGTGAGGGAATGGATGAGGAGGTAAAAAAAGGAAAGTAGGGATGGTGCAGAAAAACAACATTTTTTTCCAGTTTGGAGCACAGCAGTCTCTGGAGAATGGGTGTCAAGGCTTTAATTTGAAGCAAACCGGGCTCTGCTGAGGAGAAGACTAGTGGGTGGTGGTCACTTTTTCAAGGCTTGCACCAGATACTCTGTTCTCAGGAGTGCAGGAGAGATGAAGGGACGAGAGCAAGGGTTTGTTTAAAGGACTGCGGCTTTCCCGTGTTTCATCAGTGCGATCCAGGGCGACAGCTAAGATGCTGCTTGATGTATGAGATGTGGGCTAGACAGAGCGTGTGTGCTTGTACATGACTGAAGGCAAAAGAAAATATGCCTGATCAGGCATAACTGTGGAGCACGGCCAGCTCACTGAGCTGTTTCAGTGTAACTCATGCTTTTGAAGTGTTTAATGTTCACAAGCCCGAGCCAAGACCAATGACATTATTCTTCCTCCAACTTTCCCCTGATGCGAGGAGCTACAGCTGGAGAGCAGTGATGAGAATGACAGCATCGTCTGGTGAATAGGTGGCTGCGGCGTGCACAGGTCTGTGGTGTGACTGTGCGACAAAAACTGAAGGCTGCTCACTGCAAAGGAATTAAAATACATTAAAAAGTCACTGCACAGACTGAAAGTGATATGTTACTGGACATTTTCACTCTGCTAACCTGAGCTCTGGCTAAACTGAAGCCTCCTTTCTGTTTCACACATCACAGCCCAAAATGACCAAGTAGCACAACAGGCTAAAATGCTGAATATCTCATTACCTTCAGTTCTTGGCACAAGCCTGAAGCTCACAGCGCCACAAGTACGAATACAGATTTATGTGCGCATGCAGTGTGAGGTCAGCAGCACAGAGGCCTTGAGCCCAGGTTGAAACACCAACGTCCTTCAGCACCTGCAATTGTTGTTTAGTGTGGGTAGGAGGGGGGAGTGCTGTGACGTCAGCCCCTTCCTGTGGCGGTGAGCTGCCTCTGATGTCACTTCCGCGTGCTTTGAGGTAAAAAGAAGTTCACGGAGGCCCCGCCAATGCCCACCAGTGCCATAAAGCATTCCACTGACTCGGTGGGCCACAAGGTTATTTTTTTTCTGCTTGAAGGTCTCTCCCTCTGTTGGCATTGTCTTTGTTTAATATCATGCTTCCTGCCATAGCTGGATGTAGTACCTGTTTCCTCACACTCTGTTTCACAATGAGACAAAGCCTGGTACTTAACTGTGTGCAGATGTCAGCGAGGCCTTTCTTAACTTAGCCTACGGTCCATTTGCTGAGGTTAAAACAACAGCAAATGCATAAACAACCCCCAAAAAACAAGAAGCTTTTTCAGAAATAAGTGTGGCACGAACGCCAGTCAGAGGAGAAATGATAAAAATATAAATGTTCTGATAGTTGTTCATCTTCAGATACTGAACAAACCAGCATTTGTCTACAGACAGGTGTAGCAAATACTAAATCATGTTACGTTTGAATCTCGAAGCAGAAAATCAGATTACGCGAGCACTTGTTTGGAGCTTTTTCCTGGTGCAAAAACATCAACTGTGTTTCAGAAAGAGGCCAAGATAGCTGGTAGGCCTGCTTCACAACAACTGACAACACACTGCGCATCCTCACCTCGGTCCCAGCAGTGCTCCCTGGGGTGCTCATCTTCTGGCAGGGTGCTTTCGCAGTCGGCCCCGTCCGCCAGGCTGCCTTCCTCCTCCACGATGTGCAGCTTGTCCTCGTCGTCCGAGTCTGAGCCGGCTTCCACCACATTATTGTAGTTAGTGACTGGAAAAGAAGAAACAAGGGACGACATCAGAATGACTGGGGTGCATGTTTTTGAGAAGCTGCTGGGGCGGTACGGAGATAATTGGAGATAAATGTTTGGTAATTGAACGGCTAACTTTGGGATCCAAACCCACAGCAGTATCACTTGTCATAGGCGGATTTTTCCTAAAACACTAATCTGTGGACTGTACGCTGAGCAGCTCCGTCTCCCGCTGTCCACCGAGTGAGCAGCGAGGCTTCAAAAAGCGACGGAGAGCAGCGGTTTACACTGTGAAAGGATGAACGTGAAGAGACCTTCGGTTGTTGTGATTTATTGTGAGTTTGTTGTGGCTGTCACAGTCTTAAAACTTCCATTATGTGCTGCTGACTGACTCCTAAGACCACAAAAAAATGTATCCACAACAATCCTAGAAGCTGCACACATTTGGCATTTGTATTTTTTTGATTAAGGTAATAAGAGGTGTGCTGTATGTGCGTTGTGTTTACGAGCGCTGAGTGTGTAGGGGAGCCAGCGAGGTTAAATATATGTACTATGTCATTTAAATGTCAAAACTATTAAAGGGAATGGCTGAAGGAGGAGCAGGAGGAGGAGGGGGCAGGGAGTGGGAGCACCAGTTAAATAAACCCAACCCAATAACCCAGGCTAAATAGATTAGATGAAACTTAAAATGACCCCTACCGAGGGGGGGGGGGGGTGTTGTTAAAGCCAGAGAGAATAAAACCACACGGAGTGAACGAGGGGCCGTTAAAAATAATGCCGGAGACGTTTTTGATGCTCGGTGCAGTAAAATGTGAGCGATCTGAATCCAACGGTGAAGACAAACTTCTGAACAACAGGCTCCGTGCAGCAGAGGAACAGAGAACATTCACACTTGCACACACACACGCACAGACACACTAAAGCAGTGTGTGAGATCATTAGATTTCGTGCTGAAGTGGTGTGTGTGCTGTGTGGGAGTCGGTGTGACCTGCTCGGGCTGAAGGAGCCAGGAGACATCGAGACAGCCAGCCTACAGAGAGGGTTATTACGGGGAGTAAATTTTCCTGACCGACTGTCTGTTTCACATTTGTGTGTGTGTGTGTGTGCGAGCGCTGGCTGTGTGCTCCCGTGTCTTCTTTTCATTTCCACCATCTCTCAATTCCACCTGTGCTACTTCCACCCACTCTCCGTCCATTCCTCCCCTCCCCTCCTCCTCCATCCCTCTGTTCCACAGAGAGAGCTACAGATCCTCTCGGAGGCCAAATCAATTCTCCAGCGAGAGCAGCCCCGTCAGCAGAGGGCCCGGGCTGCGGCGCTCAAACTAGCTCTCCGGCTACTTTATCTCACATCACACAACGCGCTCTATCACACGCACACACCACCTGCATTCACTCACAGAATATGCACTGAGTACAAAGCACCTGAACAGTTTTTTTCCCTTCACTCTCCCCATCCCCACTCGCCCACCTCTTTCTGAAGTGGCTGCAAATTTGTCAGGAGGAGGCGTATCTGGGAGAATCGTGAGCCTCTGGTTCAATCAATGAGAATTGTTTCAGCGAGGTCGCTCTCCTTCTGTCTTTTGCGTCGTGCGGGTCATTTACAACTGGTTCGTATTCACTCAGTAACTGTGCAAAAGGCCGAGGGGGGCGGCGAGGGATGAAAGGCGGTTGAGGAGGGAGAGGAGCTGTTATTCTGCGAGTCGTTGCGCGGGGTCATCGCTGCTGTGCCGCAGCTGTGAAATCCAATCGGGGTTCATCAGGAGAACTATTTCACTCACAACCTCTTTCCTCTTTCTCTGAGAAAAAGAGTAGGTTCTCTTTTTCTTTATCGTGATGTGAGCGCCACACTCAAGAGATACATTCGGCAGGGTGTTGCACATCCTTTGGCTCCGCTATCCAGGATACATCCTGCAATCTATTTAAAGACCTTGACAGGCAAGAACAATTGAAGCCACAAAGCTGGGATCCCATTCAAATAAAGCTATAATTAATTAGCTTGATGTCGCGTTGCTATGTATGAACTGCTCTGCATCGGTTCTTCTTGCTTGTCTGCCTAACAATGCCAAACTCTCTCTCTGCTGTAAGAGCGACCCAGCCGGGGATTGTCCGCTCAGGGTGCAGCACTTCATTGTGAAACAGAAGCTGCTTTGGGATGAGTCTGAGAGGCTGTGGGGCCACAGCCACTCAGGTGTGGAGCTGAGGTCAGCGATTACAAAGCCAACGCGCTCCGCCAGGCAGTGTCAAAAGAAAATGATCAACTATAAAGCTGTAGAGAGAAAATCAATGTGCTGGCGTGTGCAGATGGGGAGGTGGCAGCGAGCAGGACAATAAAAGCAGCAAAGTACAGCAAATGGGGTGAGAGATAGAAGTAGTGGATTGCGGGTGCCCGTGTGTGTCTGTGTGATAGAAGAGTTGAACAGACAGGGCCCTTCCTGTGCCAAATGGTTGGCGGTGTTGAAACAAAAGTGTGTGTTCCAACAGGAGATGTAACACCTAGCATCAACAAAGGCTGCGGTCCCTTCTGGCTGACCAGGCTGAGCGTTTGGACAGCTGGCTTCATTAGCGCTAGCATGCTAGCACACAACAGGAGGATGACTCCTACGCATCTGAGAGAGAAAAAGTGCCGGTAGGTGGAGGAGGTGAGGAGCTTTACTTCTTCAACTATGCTTATTCTAGGTTTCAATGTGTGGAACACCTGAGAAAATAACAGCCTTTAAGTGTGGCTTAGGCCTGAAGATGCACCAGAACTCCTCCGTGTGGATCACAGCACTCCATGGTACCTCGCGTCTCCTGCAAAAAGCTCTCTTTAACACGCTACAGATGCAGGCTGTCGTTGAATGCTTTAGTAAAAGACTAAAGCCACAGTTGCTCGAGTTTCTCTACCCTCGCCATCACTCGCCACCCTCCTTCCCCATTTGCAAAGTTCCCAGAGTCTTTTGAAAGACAGTGCCAGCCAGTCTGTGTCAGCCACACTTAAATAAGCCTGCCGGAGAGAGAGGGGCCTGTCTTGTTATGACACCTGCCAGGCTGTATCAATTACTGGCAAAGAACCGATGACTGGGTGGGTTACTCCCAAAACAGGTCCGGCGATCACCTTGGCAGACGTGTTGTCACTGATCTTTCAGCGGCACGGAACACTGAGTGCCATGTGTCCCCGAATGCAGGTTCACTTTTGTTGGTCCTGCATGAGTACTTAGTGTCCTGTAATTGTGTAAACACACCGGCTCTTATTCTAAGCTCTCGCTATTTAAACCTGGCCTGATTGATGAACAAGAGGGAGGAGTGCTTGGTGCAGTTTATGCTCTGCCACACTGAGGTGTGTCAGAAAGGAATGGCACTATCTCAGCTCAGCCTTGTTGGGAGGTTGCTATCTCTGTGCTCTAGGGCCCTGAAGGTGTGAGTGACTGGCTTAAAAAGTGAGCTTTGGATTTGGACACAGTGACACAGACAGTCTTTGAACAAACATTCATTAACTACGAGGATATCCGTAAGGAACCTATAACTCATCGCTGCTGACTGACAGCTTCGTGTACTAGAATGTGTAGGAGCTATGTCTGGAATGTCCAACCAAAACACTTTTCTCAGAGTTTGTCTCTTAAAGAGACAGATCAAAGGGTGTGTTCTCTGGCTGCTGCTAATTTCAGTCAACTGACTGACACATATTGTGAGGTCTGCTGTAGTTCTGCTCACGATTAGACAGATTGACTCACAGCGAGCACCGGCAACTCTTTGTCTGCCCTTCTACCTCTCTTCTATCTCTATATTTAGCTTTAGTACAGGCTCCCTCATTGAGGTACGCCACTTATCTCATTTGGGGCTCAGGGCCAGGCAGGCAGCGGTGAAGCTACCACAGGCATCCTCAAAGAGGACAGGCTCTGCCGTCACTGAGTCTGCCCTTGTGGCTCTGCAATGCCATTTTCTCAGGGAAGGCAACCACTACAAAAAAACCCCAGCTCGACCCAAAGTAAAACAAAGCCGTGCCATTCAAAACCTCAAGAATGCCGTCTCAAGGTGAGGCGCCTCATTCAGTGCTGAGGTAAACGCTGCTGGTTTTGTTAAAACAACAGCCGTCCTCCCACAGAGTCAGGAAGGTCAACTCAAGTGGCGATAACAAAACAAAAGAAATGGGGATTTTTATGGTAAGCTTGCTCACAGGCTGCAGGTCGACAGAGGCTGACCTGAACTGCTTGGTTTGAGAGATATAACTGTGAATAACACAAAACAGAATCCCTTCGCACCACTTAGTTAGCTGTAGAGGACGTTTAAGTCTCAGAAGACTGTTTTTCCCAGCAAGTTTGCGACTGGCTTGTTCCTCCACAGATGCAGCACAACATGCAGCTCCAAAAACTCCCCAAGTGACTCTTACTCACCGTTCCAAGCAAGGCTGGGAAGGCCAAAAAAACAGAAGCACTAGTACGGGCCAAAGTTAAGAATAGCAGTCCTGAGAATTAGTCACTTTTAACGCAGTTCTGTATTTACTTGCTATGACTGCTAGAAATGAAAAATATTCCCGTTCATTAACACATATGAGACTGCAGCATCTGTCAAAGCACTCCAACAACTTGTGGAGCAGAGCGCTTCACTGGAGTCACTTTAGAGGTGAGCTGGAAGACAACGGGCTTTTGTCTTCCTAATGACACTGATCAAGGTTTTAGCACGTGAGCTAATGAGCCTCTGCGGGTCACTCATCTCCCATCTGATGAGCACTTTCCATGATAACACTAAACCTAATGGAGGCTATTGTTCTCTTAATCTGCATGATGATACTTGGAGGTGTAAAGGTGGGTGTTAATGAGTGTAAAGTAAAGCAAAAAAAAAGGGGGCCTTGCTTGTTAGGTCACATGTTTTTATTATTAGTCAGAGTTAGTCCTAATAACTCCCCAGATAAGTGAGTCGGAGGCTGGTAAAGGTACGAACCAGAGCGGCCGGTGATGGTATTTCTCTGCAGGGCTAATGATGAACCACACACATTCACTGCACTGGGTGTCCACAGTGAGTTGCTGCTTCTGGCTCCTCTTAGCTCTTCTAAATAAGGCCAGGTGGGCTGGTAGGAACCAGAGGGTGTCTTCACACCACACACACACACACAATCCACAGCATGCCCTGCCACCAAGTTTACACTAGTCCTCCAGCTCATGTTTATATTGGAGGTGAGAAGGCCCCATCCAAGGTAATAACACTTGTACACCTAATTGAGAGAATGTGTGTTCTGAATGTAGCAGTTAAAAAATCTGCCTTGTTTATTGAAGGATTTTAATAATTACGAGTGACTGTGAGAGAAAAGAATGTAACTGATACATTTACATAACACAGATGCCCCCCCCCCAAAAAAAAGAAACTAAATTATTTTTTTTTAAAAAGGAGAAGTAAACCTCCTGCTTTGCTACCCACTTCCAGTATCTCTAAAGCCTCCCTCTGTCCATCAGTGAAGAGGCCTGTTCTCAAACACTCAGCAGGTCTGTGGTGAGAAAATGCAAACTCCCGCAACCGGTCCAGCCATCCACAGCACAGGCAGGTGACAGGGAGGCAGTGATGTAGGAGTTGGGTAAGTGTGAGGTGGTGCAGGGGGGGAACACGGAGGTGAGGAGAGGAAACATCTGCTGTAGATTCTGGTAAAACCTGCAGTCACGCTTCCAGCAACCACCTTCCTTCTGTTCTCTTTTACCTCTTCACGGTTGATCCGTCACTGTTTTTTCTTTCTTCCTCCCTTTTTCAACCACCAGGCCAACAAAACTATTTTACCTGAGTGATGCAATTTTATTACTCCTCACTTCTGACTGCACTGGAAATCCCCACCCACACACACACACACACACACACACATGAAAAAACACTGCACCAAAAAGAGCAACACAAATATTTAGCCAGCACAGAAAACCTTTAGCGCACACCTGGGTAAACAGTTGTTTTCCTTCTGTTAACAGCCACTCTAACTTTAAGCGGCAGACGACTGAGCACAAACCTGGGCTAATGTTGCGTTAGCCTTCGTCAAATCTCATTTGGTCGTCGCAGGCAGAATGAAACGTCCCCGTCACCTCTGCTGTCAGACTCCATTCAGGCTGCATGTACAGACTGATGAGTTTGGAAAGCTGCACAGCACTATATTGGTGTTCTTCTCCTTTCATTTTGCCAATTTGTATGTCTGGGCTTGACATTTGGAGTGGAGGCTCTGTGAGGATATTATTAGAGCGGCTGCCTGAAGGTATTCAGCCTGTTTAAATGTAGTCAGCTACATCAGGAGCATCAAACTTCATTACATGGCTTGTTTCCTTTTTCTCCAGCCACTTCAGCATTAACGGCAGTAGCGTGGCCGGGTCAGCAAATGCCGTTTGAGCAAACACAAGTGAAATTAAAGTGGGATGTGTGCAAACTGGACTATTTATCTGTCATCAACAAGTGGGAGAATTACATCTAAATGCCAGAAACTCAACTGTTCTTACTTAAAAACGTAAAGACTGAACATGTTTGAATCCAGAATTGAATTCAAAATCCTGCTCCTCACATACAAGGTCTTAAATAATCAGGCCCCATCTTATCTTAGTGACCTTGTAGTACCATATCACCCTATTAGAGCACTTCGCTCTCGCTCTGCAGGCCTACTTGTTGTTCCTAGAGTATTTAAAAGTAGAATGGGAGGCAGAGCCTTCAGTTTTCAGGCCCCTCTTCTGTGGAACCAGCTTCCAGTTTGGATTCAGGAGACAGACACTATCTCTACTTTTAAGATTAGGCTTCAAACTTTCCTTTTTGCTAAAGCATATAGTTAGGGCTGGACCAGGTGACCCTGAATCCTCCTTTAGTTATGCTGCAATAGACGTAGGCTGTCGGGGATTCCCATGATGCATTGAGTTTTTCCTTTCCAGTCACCTTTCTCACTCACTATGTGTTAATAGACCTCTCTGCGTTCAATCACACTTGTTATTATCTCTGTCTCTCTTCCACAGCATGTCTTTATCCTGTCTTCCTTCTCTCACCCCATCCAGTCGCAGCAGATGGCCCCGCCCCTCCCTGAGCCTGGTTCTGCCGGAGGTTTCTTCCTGTTAAAAGGGAGTTTTTCCTTCCCACTGTTGCCAAAGTGCTGCTCATAGGGAGTCATATGATTGTTGGGTTTTTCTCTGTATCTATGAAGCGCCTTGAGGCGACTTATGTTGTGATTTGGGGCTATATAAATACAATTGAATTGAATTGAATATGGAAATTTGAATGGGGAAGAGAGAAGCAAGACCCCCAGTCTTAAAGAGAGCAGGCATCAGTAAAAACAGATAGCACACTGGGGTAGAGATGGGTTGCAATGCAGCTTGCCCAGATAAAGCAATTGTGAGTGTAGCCAGCTGGATCTGTAGACGTGTATCAGCTGAGCCATTGGGTGTGCAAGGTATTTTTTTCGTTTCCCGACTGTGGAAACTACGCAGGACTAGTTTGCATATATTTAAGGCATATATTATCTTACTTGCTACTTACACTCTGAATATTTCTTTCCATCTAAGCAAAAATAGAATTTATATTTGAGTGAATTTTTCCTACAAACTTCTTATTTCCCTTTGGGAGAACGCCAAAACCTTCTTTTTGGAGGGGAGGGGGGATTTTTTTTGCAACTGCAAGACTGTGGCCTAACAGCTTGGCTGAAGCACACTGAGGTGTGTGTTTAAATATATGCAATGAGCAGGGATGATGTTATCCAACCTGGTTGTGTAGTGCAGGCCTATATTAGGTTAGTGTAGCACAGGGCTGTTGCATTTTAGGAGCAGGTGACTGGACATTCCTGCCTGTATTAGGCTTGACAGTTTACTGTGGGGGAGTGCAGAGCACGGAGAATTACACTGGCCTCTGAAGAGGGAGGGAAGAATGGAGGGAGGGAAAGAGGGAGGAGTGTGGTCAAACAAGTCTCCATGTGAAAAAACCTCATTAAATCTTGCTTACCTGTAAGCGTACCTTACTGCACAGCCTCATCACTGCTAACTTCAGTTCATTAAACACGAATGAACATTCAGCCATCAGCGCTGTCACGTTTACACTGTTCAATTCTTCACTCTGGCCGAGAATGCGCTTACAATGTAGATTAATACTGAGAAGGCCAGTCGGCAGCAAGAGATGTGCAACAGAAAGAGGGCAGAAGAGGTAAACAGAGGGGAATGGTGGCAAAGTGGGAGGACAGGAACTGCTAATGGCTTAAAAAGACAAAGCTGGGCTGTCACATATGATGCTCAACTGAACTGATGGCTGCCCCGGGGAGGGAGTGACACAAACTGTCTGACAGACTGGCATGAAAAACAGAGAGAGGAAACAGAGGGCTGCAAGAAGAAGGCATGAAGGAGGAAAATTATGTGAATAATAATATTAATTAACAAATGAAATCAAGACAACCAGGGAGTGGCAGTACGAAAGAGGGTTAACCCAAAAGAGCGAGGGCAAGGGACAACATTTGGTTGGTGCACAAGTGCCTCGGTAAAGGTCAGGTGTTGACGCTGCGGCTCTGCCTGACAGATGTCTCATCGAGGGGACAGGCTGCAGGGCAATAGGCAACACACACAGACACATTTGCACACATTTGTACACACATTCACGGACAGGTGGAAGTGCAGAAATAACCCAGAAGTTCCCTTTTGCTCATTGGTTGCATCTAGTTTTACAACACTTGCAAGTTCCCCATTTATGGCGATCAGCAGGTCGACACACCTCAGCGAGGACTCGGTCCAGATCCGTGTTGACAACCTACTGTGGCTTCGCTAATAGTGACGCTAACACTCAGAAGCGCTGTGCGAGCTCTTCCTTTTTTATGAAAACTCTCCTCTGTGTAGCATTTCAACAGCAGCTAACTACTCTCCTGTTTCCAGAATGTCATCTCTGTCACAAGACTCCAGAGGCCAAACGTCCTGCACAACCCCCGACACACACGGCGCGCAATCAAACACATCGCCCGAGGCCACCACGCAGTTGTCACAGTGGTTTCTTCTTATTCGCGTGAAGCGCAGAGAGAAAGGGGTTAACGACATAAACTTGCATCCACAAACGCTCTTTTGTCACCTCACTCCTCCGCTAACAACCCCCACTCCCTTCACCACTGTCCTTTCCTTTCTCCCCAGGCAAAATGGCCTTTCCCTCTGTGATCAGGAAGGGTTAGTCCCCCCCTACAACACCAGCCCCTGGGGCGAACAGAGCTGAAGAGCAGTCAAGCAGTAGCACTCACACCATTACCCTGCTGTTAGATGAACACAAGGGTGGACTACAGACGGCCTGTTGGATGGACAGCTACAAAAAGCTGTCTTGTTAAACCAGGCGAGAAGGAACGTGTACATGTGCGTATACATGATGCAAGACCTCAACTAAACCGTGTATGTGGAGTGGGGTCACATTATTCCACAGGGCTGCTCAACACTCACTCCCTTCAGCTGTACTTTGTGTAACTAATACATAAGCTATGATGAGTAGAACAGGGGCGGACAGATGAAAAATGGCAGGCCGAGTGAGCAGCGTCACTGTTAATGCACCCTCTGGATGTGGCGCTCTATAGTGAAATGGCTGAGGCAGCAGGCAAGCGCAGGTTCATCATGCAGTGATGTATCGACGGGCCCTCTTTTGTCCATTACGTTCTCAGGCGCATGGGCGTGTGTCTGGGTGCCACCGGCCCGGGGAGGCCATTAGTTCCCCGTGTCAGAATTTGGAGGGGAGTATCGACGGTGTGGCTGGGGTAATCGATATGGGCAAATCTCTCACTCCTCTCTGCCATCTATGCTAACGGGCCTCCAGCGAGTCAAACACAGCTTCTGTTTACTCCTGCCATTACGCCCTGCTTTGTTTCCTCCAGCTTTGTAAACAGGAGAAAAATGAACCGTTGCTTTTGAGGAAGGGGAACACGTGTGGAATGAATTCGAAAAGTGCGACTAATGCGACTGCCAACCAAACAATGCAGTCACTCTGTGCGAGTCACATGCAGCTGTCTTGTCCTTCATTCAGCTTAGTCATGTTCTTTCCTGCTCTGTTCAGATGCTCGTTTCTGCTCCGTGAGGCCAGACCAGGGTTTCTTTGCATGCTGCAGCCAACAGGGTGGGACCCTGATTACCCAAGTACACTGCAATCATTGGACTGGACTCTCGGGACTATTCCATGTGAAGTCACCTATAATGTGAAGTAATTTAGCAGGGAAACAGCCAGGGAAATGTTCTCTCTTTTCTTTTTCTTGTTAAGTACTCTCAAGTAGAAACACTTGAGAGACCCTATCTGATGGTCCTAGGGGGGAAAACCTGCATCAGGAAAGATGATGTTGTTAAGTCCCCTTTTCGAGCCAACTTTCCCCAAACTAACCCTATAGCTAACCAGCAGCATTACTTACAGCAACTGGCTGCTGACACATTTCCTGACCTGTTTTTATTAAACAAGTCATCCGGGCCTACACTTGATTTGGATTCTGCGAGAGCTGAGATGATACTGGGAGAAAAACACCAAAGAGCAAGAAGAGGATCCTGCTTTTTGTGTCTCTGACAGCACGGTGACTGAACAGGGTCAAACAGAGCCACGTTTCTCCCTGCCGGTCAGGGGGAATTCCATCGGGCAGTGTGTGACCCTGAACACCGGCCTTCCTGTTTGACCGCTGTGCTTTGACTTTGTCGCCGAGAGGAAGAGGAAAGAAAGACGGCTCTGTCCAAGCACTAGCTCTTCTTGTCACCCCACCAGCATGACTGTTCCTTGTCCTGTTGGTTGTGAAATAATTAAAGCAGTAAGGTGAACATTTGAGCAATACTATGGGGATCTGGTGGTTTCTGGGCTGAACTCGAGTCATCTGAGTCATCTGTTACTGTCTCTGCAGTCAACAGATCTCAGTCTGGAGATTTTGAACATGTTCATACCAAATGCTAAGCAATACCAAGCAATACAAGACACAAACTAGTTCCACACAAGCTGAGAAATTTACTCGATGCAGAGATTCTGCAAGGCTCCTGATGGAGGCGTACGATTCAGCTTCACCGTTAAACAGATTCAGTAAAAGAGTTTGGAGCAAGACCACCGGATTTCGTGGTAAAATCTGCTCTCGTTGGCTGTTAGGCGTCAGGATTTCTGGGTTGCCAAATGGTCTAAAAACATGTCAGTTACTGTATTTGCATGAGATATGCGAGGCAAAACTTAACGTTTGGTCTCTGCACATCATTAGGCAGCTCTCACTGAAGCTGTTCTGAAATGTTGCCAGCATATTAGAAAGGTATTTAGTGTTATTTTTTTTATTTTGTCACCCTTTCGTGTGTATATAAATATAATTTGTGTGCGTGTGTGTACAGGTGCTGCCAGATCAGTGATAACACTCTTGGCTTTTAATAAACTCTGCAGCAGTGCCGTGTGTGTGTTGGTGTCTTAGTGTGTGTGTGCATGTGTGGCTTGCTGAAAGGTCCTGGGCGTGTGATTGATGGGAGCTTTAGTACAGTAAACACATGCAAACGCACACACACACACAGGAGATGGGTGGAGAGAGGGGTGGTCATACGCAGCAATGTTCACCTAACATTATTCATCCCGTGTTCATCCGTGTAAGCTGAGCACACTGCTCCCCATACTGATGAGCCAAGTGGTGTGTATTAGTCACTTTATTTAAACACACACAAATAGCAGTGAAGGAGGCAATTTAGAGCATTCGTGCTCTTTTTCTTTTGTCTTTCTCAATTTTTGCAGTACTTCCCTTTGTTATCTGCACGATGGGCTGATTCAGAGCAAGGAGGCTGGGAGAAGGCGGCTGAGAAGGAGAGAATGGAGAGAGAGAGAGCAGGCAGGGAGGAGGAGAGGTTATTTTGGAGTCTCTGAACTGTAATCACCACCTACAGCTGCTTCCTCCCAGGTGCTCCAACTGGACATCGACAAAGAGAGGGAGGGTGAAAGTAGAAGAGCGCAGAGAGAGAGAAAAAAACACTCCTTGGAAGAGAAGTATTGGTGTCTTTCTGTTCATAAGTACCCCAAATTTCCATTTATCACTACATAACTAACCATACACACATTCTAACACCTCTGCTGCAGACAAATTGTGTTGTGTTTCCACAGTTTTCCCTCCTTCAGAGACCCTGCATGCAAACGGGAAGTTTTATCTAAGGAGTAGGAGGAAGCTGAAGCTAACACAGAGCTGACACGACACTTCCAGTACCTGCCAGAGGAGACAGGATGGTGACTACACTTTCAGAGGAAACTAGTCTGGCTGTGAATTACACCAGACAGCGTGTGACTCGCACAAATAGCAGGTGAGACTGACTAATTAGCCCAGTTTAGCCCGTGTGGTAACATGGCCTGCAGTTTGCATCACATTCACAGCACTGAAAGTTAATGGATAAATAAATTAGCATTGGTGTAAAAGGTAAAATGTGCAGTTATGTTGTGGTCATGTGTGCTTAGGTTAATCTGATAACCTAACAGTCCATTAGAGGGCTTGCTCTATCTATCAAAGTCCATATAATCAGGCGACTTCTTCAGCAGGAGCCTTATCGTACAGAAGGAATGCATAAACCACAAGTCTGAACATACAGCAGAAGCTTGTTATTAGGGTGAGCTCATTTAATTCTGATCATTAGCAGTTCTATCTTTTCATTTGCCACTGCAGTGAGATGCAGCAACGCCGTCTGATTAGCTTCTCCACTTTTAAAGCAATCTCCATTTAAAGCTAACTACTGAGTTGACCATATTAGGAATATCCATTCCTTTTATACAGACCAGAGAGCAGGAAAACAACAGCTGGAAACTAAGCATTTAGAGCAATCTGAAGCACGAGCCTTTTGGCTCTCTGTACTTTGGGCCCCTATCTAAAGAGAGGGTCAAAACTGTAATTTCAGTGGTCACAGGGACATAACGACTGCATGTGTTAAATGACCAAAGCTGATTAAAAAAAAAAAAAAAACAAGAAAAAACTCTGCGCATAAATAAGTCACGACAGCTTTATTCCAGCGAGATCTCCTCTACTTGACCCACGAGGGCACCATACAAATGCTAAATCCCTGCTACAGTGCAAGAACTTTAGATTTGCTCTTCAGCAGTAGGGGTGGGAGAACCACCACCTCTGCCATCAGGGAAACCTGTAAATTTCTATTTAGTATTCCTCAAGCACCCCATCTCCTCCTTCATTAAACCTCTCTGCTCACAGGGATTGCTTAAACATATGCTGAAACTTCTATCATGTTTAACAAGGGGATCCACCGTTCTAACAACAACAAAGTAAGCAAAAGCACAGTGTGTGATACTGTACGAACACTGCACGTGCTCCAGTGTTTCCCCTCTAATGCACATTTTAAGGATCTTCCACCATCGGGCACAAACACACTTCATCATTTCAACAGCCGCAGCCAGGCACAGTTGTCACTGCATAAAGTCTCAGAGGCCAAATACATCACGCATCACACAGCAAAACACCTTCCACATTTCTGCACTGCTGGTGTTTAAATAAAGAAAAAAAAACCTCCGTATGGAAGGCTGCGGGTGCGTCCCTCTAAGTCATCCATGGCAGCCTCCCATTATTGTCCAATAAAAGTAGTTGGCGCCATGTGAGCCGTACATGTCACCGCCAGCAGCTCCACTGTCTGCTGCATTTTCCGCTGGTTGCTGCACATAGTAACAACGAGAATCTAACAACAAATATGGATAAATATATCAAAAATGTCTCGAACAGACGAGTTCAGAGTGACGCAGAGAAAAAAAACCTTGTGTAGTCTGGAGGGGAACTTATTCTACTCTTTTCCGACTCAGTACTTTTATTAGACTCTGTTAGAGTAGCTCTGGATCATTCGTGGTTTGAAACCATACAACTGGCCTTGCTGAAGCCCTTCATCTAAAACAAGCTCCTCCCTTTACGCCAACTTTCTTCTGATTAGTTGCTCATCACAAACGAAGAGAGTATCACAGAGATGTGATGTTTGCCCCATTCCTGATTATTTACTGTTTTGCACATTTTTCACACTTAAGTGTTTCAGATCATCAAACACTTTTTAATTCTGAGATAACTAGATTCAATACAAAAGACAGCTTTTAAATGATCATTTCCTTTATTCAGGGAAAAAACGCATCCAAACCTACCTGACCCTATGTGAAATGGTAACTGTCTCCTCTTGTTAAATCATGAATTAGTTGTGATTAATCACATTTCAGTTTCACCAGCCACATCCAGGTCTGATTACTGCCAGACCTGCTGAATCAAGACATCACTTAAATAGAACAGTGCCCTTTTCACAGCACCGTATATCCCTGTATATCAGAGATATCCTCCCTTACTGACCGTCAGAGCTACGAGAAAACAAGAGTGTTTAGAGCTCTGGGCTCACATCATGTAGTTTAACCTCATACATAGTTTAAGTTTAGAAGGCTGCATTTTTGTATCACATACACTTGTGTAATGAAGTGCCTGTGCTCAGATACAGACCCCATAAAAACCATCAATCCATTCATGCATAAACAAAACTAAAAAAAAAAGAGCTGCACTGCAAACCACCAGAGGTTAAGTGTACAGCACTGTCATCCTGTTAAAGCTGGAGCTTCTAGCCTGGCCAAACAAAACCTGGCTGATAAGGATGGCGGTGGCATCAAAGCCTTACAGATTATAGATTACCATCAAATCAGCCCGTGCACTGCTGAGATGGACAGGCACCTGCTACTTTACTGTAATGCCCCTTATCCACGGTGCTGGTGATTAAGACAGGAAGCGTGTGCGTGTGTCGGTGTGTGTGTTTAGGGGTCGGATCTGGACTTGTATACACAATAGCTTTTCATTAATAAGAATGAGAGAGGTCTCCATAAAACAATGGGATGCTGGTGAAACCCTCTGATGTTAGCCTGTTTTTACTACACCCACCAGTCGGGTTTACATATGTATGTACTCATAATCTATAGCACCAGCATCCACTGTTATTCCAGTGCAGCCGTGGCCCAGTGCCAGCCTCGCCCCTCTCACATCACTCAGTTACAGCCGTGCAGTTTGCTGCCTCTCTGCCCTCATCGTTCTCCTTTGCCAGCAGCAGTGTGAGGATTAAAGGAAAATCCTGACCTCTTCATCCGACTCTCTTTAATACCTGCGCTCACTTTAAATGGCTCCTTGAAAACCTAACTGGCTGGATTATGCGCTCAGGTGCTTGCACGCCTCCTCCCTCCCGCCTACCTATGCTGAACATACCTCATTGGCATGACCTCAGAACAGGTGGAATCCAACTAAACTGCGGGAATTAGGTGTATGATTGAGATGCAGCCTGTACGATCTGGCAAGCATTAAAAAAAGAAAGTGCAGGTCGTAGGATGACAGTCAACAGGATATGCTGATGTTCAGTTTATCTCCAACACACACACACACACACACAAACATTCCCGCACCCTTAAAATTTCACCAGCAGGGCAGAAATGCTCCCTCCTGTCTGTCTCCCCGTTGGAGTCGCTGGCCCAGCACTTTTCTCCATTTTCATCTTCATTCGTAACCTTTATCTCTCTCCTCTCCTCCCATCGCCTCGCTTTATCTCTGCCTTTATTCTTGTTTTTTTCTCCCTAAACCACACTTCTCTAAAGGTGGGAGATGCTGATATTGTGTGCGCTCTACATGAAACAATATATAAGAGAACCTTGGGGCCTGTATAGGTGGGGGTTAGGCATGCTGCCAGCTTAGTGGCACCGCTATGTACGTGCACCTTTTGTGCTGCTGTTTTGCAGGTATAAATATTTCAAGATGACTTCAAGCTTCCTCACATGAAGATTTTAAGGTCTTTACTGGATTTTATGCTAATTTAAAACAGCCAAATTTAATAAACAAGACAACAATCAGACCTATCAGAAAATGGATCTGGGCTGAATGCAGAGTGCTTTAAATTCTCTCTGCTCCCCACAGAGCTAAGAAAAACATTAGGATAAATAAAAGATTTCAAAAATCAGACAATACTTTGTCATGTGTGCCATCCTATAGCATCACCATATTCTGTCGTGTCACAAACTGGGCTCACAGGTATCAGGAGAGACCCGCTGTGCATGTTTCATTCATGCACAGCCATCATTCATAGGTAGGTACACTCACGCTATGGTCGTTTGTCTCTCTGATGGAGAGTGAAGCAGCGGCTACAGGCGGAGAACAACTCTCATGCTACTTTAATGGGGATGAATAAAGGATGAGTCGAGGCTCAGACAACAGGTTAAGACGCGGTTTAGCACCTCTGGCCCAGCGCCCAGTGTTAGAAAGATGGGACAGATGGTGGAAAGGCGGACAAAGAGAGGAATTAGGAGGAGACATTAGAAAGAACATCAACATCAATAGGTTTAAGGAGGTGCACTGGTTCCTAGTGAGTACTCTGACTGTAGCATTTAGCAGAAGTACAGGGGTCTTTCTGAACAGCACACTAAACAGCAGTGAAGGAGAGAAAGCTACTTGTTGACACTGAGTCTGGTTCCATACGCCTCCACAGAACTCCTCTCTTTGATCCGCCTTGGAGAAAATGAAAGGCGCTGGAAAAGTGGAAAAAGAAAAACACGGGAAGAATGGGGACCTGGGACGAAGGATCCAAAGCAACGCCTTTGAGAAAGCGATCTTGGGTTTAAGGTGAACACGGTGCCGAAGCGGGTCGGCGTAATCGGTCATTGGTGGCGGACTGGGAACCGGCAGAACAGGCACTGGGCTGACGATGGTGCCAGTCTGCTACCTCTGATGCAGTCATAATAGCTGCCACCTGTCCTGGGTTATGGCAGCTTACAGGGAGAGCTGATGGCAGCAGCCGGCAGCACCTGTGTTCAACAGTCAGATCACCACATCAAAACAAGCCTGGAGGGTTATAGCACTGCCTGGGGGGGCGGAGGGTGGAGCTCAAGGGCATCTGAAGAACCAACAAATAGAGCTTTTCAAGATGTTTTCCCCTTCGTCAACCGGGATCATTGGAACGAGGACTGTAGTTTGGGTGGAGGTTAAACCATTTCAATAACTCTATTTAAGAGCAAATAATTCAGGGTGTGACTGCAGAGCTGCCCCTCATTTCCTAAAAAGTGTCAATAAGCGTTCGCCGAGGCTTAGGGATGCCAATTAAACTGCTCATCTGCCACAAAACAACGCAGAACAGTGTGAACACACTTTCAAGCTTTCAAAGTCCGGGGGAAGCATTTGAGGAGCTGTGGGCTGACGGCTGGTGCCATGTGACATGGTGTGAGTGCATCTTATTTTAGAGTGAGAGGTTGAGATAAGGTGTTAAAAGGAGGGGAGGGAAAGGAATGCTGAGCTGTCCTTGTAAGCCGCGACTCATGCTGGATGTTAAAATGTTTGATTAGAAGCAGCGAGTGCTCAAAGAACATCTCCTCTGTTGCATTTGTCCAAATCCAGACCGTTCACAGTGAACATATATTTCACTTCAAACTGCAGAGGCCCAGCCTGTAATCGTCTGCTCCTTTCTTCAGTGATCATGACATCTGAACCACCATCCTGTTCTCTCAGCTTCTCCTGTGTGTGTGTGTGTGTGTGTGTGTGTGTACCCCACGCAGCAGTTTATTTAGCTGCCATGTTTACATTCCTGCTCAGTCAGCCCCTCCCAGGGGAGGATGACTGGATCTGAACTGTAGCTGAGCCTCTCTCGCTCTCATAGCTCGCTCTCATAGTACATGATGGTTACTACAGATACCCGTGGCTGACACACACGAGCACACAGTCAACACTCTTTGTTGGCTCTGGCAAACAAAAGAATATTTGTATACAGACGTGTGAAGTAAATCTGTCAGTCCTACACGGCAAAGAAAAGTGCCTTTTTTTCCCTTCCATTATTAGGATGGGCGTGGCCACGATATGGGAAGGCTAATTGGATGGAGTTATAGGACGTCCTGAGTGCTCAGGTCCCCAGCACTTCCCTGCCCTCATCATTAGACTGACTGGCTCCTGTGGCCTCCGGCAGAGTGCTGTCTGCACGCCCTAATGACCGCTGACTCACTCAGCACGCAGCAGTGCCGCCACATTAGCCCAGCCCAGAATAGCCCCAAATAAAGAGAGATGAGAAGGGAGCAGGGATGTTTGGCGCCCCTGCAGTCCTGTAAGACATTACTCTCGACCGCACGCGATATGTGCTATTGGATTCGTCTTTATCATAAACTCAATGCTGTAAGAACCGCAGTGGTTGGCTCACCGCATGCAGCCTTTGTGGCATTGTTACAGCTTCAAAGTAAGGAAAAACAAGGCCAGCGCTCCAAGTCATTGTGCTAACAGGCATCCATGAAAGACCTACAAACTGTAGGTCAACTGTCTATAAGTGCGCATGCGCCATTAGCAGCCTGCTGTAACCCTAATTTCCTTCGGGATTAATAAAGTATTCTGATTCTGATAACTTAGACTTAACTTAACTCGACAAACTCGACATAATCCAGTACCCGACATGCACTGGGTGGTGCCTGCAGACATGTGAAGTTTCTCCGCTGCTATGGCTACACAACATGATGAAATGTGCACAGAAATTAGTGCTCCAGCTAATGGAATTAGCAGTAGCGACAACAGTTTTGAAAACATGTTTATACCACTTATACCGTTATATCAACGGTTTGTTTTATTTTTACAAGTCAAATGCATTAGGAATATTATAAATGCAGCATGGAAACACTGCAGAAAAGCCGCTGTGGCTGTGGACGACCTCGCCACTGCCTCTTGTTAATGTTTTCTGGGTTCTGCCATGAGCTCTAGACGACTGTGCCAAGCTAATAAATTTAGCTAATACATAAACTAGTCACTAAGATTAAATTATATCATTTATGAGTTTGAAGAAGATTCATTCAAATGTCAGTGAGTTTTTTTTAATGATCTCTGTTAGAAAAACCCCCAGGAACAATTTGAAACAATTAAGTGAAAAGTTAACGTTGATCACATAGGAAATTTCCACCATGACACTTTAATTTTTTCCTCTCTGACAGGCTTTAGTGTTATCTGTTGTCTCATGATGCGGTGGAAAAACCCAACTCCAATACAGGACAGTTTCCACGCAGCGACCCACTGACTTGCTTTAACACTTACGTTTTTATATGTTGTTAAACGCAATCTAGCGTGCTAAATCAGTGCGCTTTTGAGGTGATACACGGTGTGTTTCTTTTTAATTCAAGGGTTTCCCCCTCTTTTCCAGTCTTCATGTTCAGTGCTGACAAATAAATGGAAGAAGCAGATCAGCACATTTCCCAGAACTAGCCCTTTAATTGCCTAACACAAAGCTCAGTAAATGAAAACACTGTGTGGCTCAGCTGATAGCTATGGGTTAACTAGGCTGCAAAACCCACATGATGGCAGGACAGAGGACTGCTCTGTGTTTAACTGACCATGGGAGGTAGGAGGAGATGGAGAGGGAGACAGGGGGAGTTTTTGTACTGCTGTCCTTCCAAAATGAAGTAAAGCTCCCCCTTGAGCACGGTGGCCATGTCTAACAAGTGTTCAGTTCATACAGTAGGTGGGAAAATAAGTTTCATTTTGATGACTGACGGATCAAAAAGGAGGATTGCTGATTTAATTTTCCTCAATTTTTGTAAGTCATCGGACAGACAGAGTGAAGGAGGGAGAGGACACATCTGCGAGGGATTTGGGACCGGCTGATTTCACCTTCTGTCGGAAGACAGAATAACAGTGAGAGCGAGTGTGAAAGAGGCACGGCCTGTCTGAAATACACCAACCAAGTGCAGTATCAGCCAAAAATACTCCTCCTAACAAGTCAATGCCATGTATTGATTACTTCTACTCAGGGCTTATGCAACATCACCACCTCAGTATACAATTATGGTGTAATCACTGTGCACAAGCAGGGGGGTTTGCACAGCAACCTGCTTGCCCCGTAGAGATGGAAAAGTAAACTGTTCATGTGTGCCATGGGGTCCTTAAATCAAACTGCACAATGTGAACAAAAGACCTGGAAACACTGAGAGAACTGTGCTCGCATAAACCCATATATAGGGCCAGAGGCAGGGAGAGAGTACAAAGGAGGCAGGGGGGAGGCATGTTAAATGTTTGCAGGGCTCTGAGAAGGCCTCAACCCTGGATATGACTTAAGAGATGAGAACTATTCTGCATTCATAAATCAGGAAGAGCCGAGGCGGATGTCCAGCTAAAGACTAAGAGAGAGGAAAGTGTTGGGCTGACTCAGATGCAATCACCTGCATCGTCTTTTTTCCTGCTCTTAAACCACCATTTACTCCTCCCGCTCCTCCTCATCTTCCTCCTCTGCTGAAACCCAACACAGCCCCATTCCCACCGGGTCTCTGATGTGTGCTATGAGATGGCCGTGCTTAATCGATAGCGCCAGGTTGCCAAGACAACCTTGATTTCCTGTCGTCGTTTTTGCCGAGCGCCGGTGATTGCGCTGGGTGTCCGTTGCACCTGCCGCCCTCTCCTCCAGCCCCCCCCCCTCCTCCACCCGCTTCTGTCACTGTCTCATCAGGCGCCCCTTATCCCTCGCCTCCATCTCTCCGTGCTCGCAACATATAGCCGCCATAGACAAAAGGGGAAGGCGGTCGCACAAAGGCAAAACAGACGACGGGTCTGAACAATCAACTTTGTGAACTCGTGGTGCTGAGAGCGAGGCCACGTGCACCCACCAAACACTTTGAACAAACGCACACGCCCCGTCATCCCTAACAAAAGTGAGATGTGACAGCTATCACGTCTACCTTGGACGATGATGTCAGTGCACCTGGGGAGCGTTTACTCTCAGGCCCTCTCTCTTTGGCACCTCTAGTTTTTTTTTTTTTTTTTCATTAATGGAGAGCTCATTAATCGTGGCTGATAACGAGGATGTGGGACAGGGACATGATTAAGGGGCTCTCTCTCCTTTAGCTTGGCGCCCTTGGGGATAAACAGCCCTGTGCGTGTGTGTGTGTGTGTGTGCGTGTGTGCTTTTGTGTGGGCTGCATGTTAAAACTGCTAAAGGACACCCACACTCCCAGTGCTATCTCTAGGACATCTGTGGGATAGGAGAATACATGTTTCCACTTTTTCCACAGAGAATTTACATACGAATGTGCGCTAACCCTTCTTCCCTCGTTATGTGGATTCCCTAAAGGCTCCACTTTAATGCTTAAGGAGCTGACACTCACGGAGAGGACTTGAGTCTCTCCAGAGTTTTTCCTTGACTTCCGAGACTCTTGAGTTTCTCGACTAATTCTCACAGATTGAGGAATTGCTTGAGAATAAAAGTAAATATTATGTCTGTCAAAGTCTTTTGAAAAAGCTGCATTTTGTGGTCATTTGTCAGTTCACCAGTGCATCAGACTGCGACTAATTTCTCAGCGTCAGACTTGCTCCAGACTATGAAATTATTGATCCAAAGTTAAAAGAGTGATGTGCCTTGCATTTGTTCGGCTGTGCTTTGTGTGTGAGCGTGTTGGCTTGCATTGTGTTTGACACTAAAACATTACTGAGACCGCCATAAACAGTCAACACGCCAACTCCCAAACAGAACAGGGACATATAAGTAGACTGTGCAAAGCTCATGTAAAGATACAGGATACTTCGCACAGTAAGCAACCATTCTCTGTGAATGCTGCGGATACGTGTTGTGGTTTAAAACTAAGTAAAGGGTTAACAATAGCTAGCAAGAGACCACAGCAACCAAGACTCCTGCAGCAGCTGATCACATTTGACCAATGCTGCTCTTCAGCTGACTGAGCTTCACACTCTGTTCAGCAGACAGTATATACTGTAATATATTTGACAGTAATAAACTATTAACAAGATGGACACATAGCATTATAATAAAAGCAAACAGTTAATAGTCCTGTTCTGTACAAAGAAGCAGTGTTGTACTATTTACTGAATGACGCTCTAAAATAACACTTTCATGCGGTGAAATTAGGAATCTGAAATCCTCATTTTACATCTTATTTCTAATTCTATAATACTACATTTACTATTTTGCATTTTGAAACACGCATTTTGATCTGCCAAATAGAGAAAACGATGCTGTTGAGTCATTAAAACAAGCTAATTATGAGTATGCTAATATCAAAAGGAGGCCATCAAATGCTGCCAGTCAAGCAAACAATTATTGTGTAATGCATTAAACAGGTTTGTACAGTTTCTGAAGCATGAAGATGTAGAGGTGTAAATGACTAACTGGTTGAAATGGCTCCAAACTAGGGCAAGATTAGTAAGGTTTTTCTAATTTAACGAGAACCACAAATGTATCTACAAACACAATGGCATGTTAGGACGTCTGCAGCACAGAGCGGAGATCAGCCCGCACTCGCATGAGGGCTTTGTAGCACTGCAATCATTTAGTCTTACACACACATTAAATCCAATCTGTCTGGACCAGGACCCTAATCCCCTCTCCCCCGGCCGTGGAGACAAGAAGACAGTAATCCTCTATATTTGTATATTAATAGGACCGGCCTCCGCGAGGGCCTCTCTATATGTTGTGATGTATGTTTTATTAGTTGTGTAATCTGCTTGTTGATCAGAGGGCCAGACCATTTAAACCGAGGTTTTAATAAAACACAGGCAGGCCTGCCTCAGGGATAAGCTCCCCAAGGACAAGTGAAAGAGCATAGGCTCAATAGACTCATCATCAACAATAAACAGCTTTACATCAACGCTATCTGTCAAGGGCCAATACAATTATTAGTTGAAATTCAACCCTGAGGCCTCTGCCCTTCCCAAGAAAAGGG
This sequence comes from Pundamilia nyererei, assembly GCF_000239375.1. Taxonomy (NCBI): domain Eukaryota; kingdom Metazoa; phylum Chordata; class Actinopteri; order Cichliformes; family Cichlidae; genus Pundamilia; species Pundamilia nyererei. Next base: position 2,095,539 of record NW_005187502.1, on the reverse strand, counting down.
ATAGATAAAGCCTAACCCAAATATGAGCTTGTTACCATAATGCATGCTTCGTCCAACCATCGAGTTATTTCTGAGGGTCTGCTCTCGTGTCACTACGTGTGTCCGTGACAATCCAAGTTACTCTGAGAATTTCTCCCAGTCCCCAAGGACCCTCGAGCAGCAGAGTAGAGGAGAGCCGGAGAGGTGAGATTCCTTTGGATCTGAATCACGTTGGAGTCGTCCGCTCACCTTCCAGCCCGTCTAGACACTGTGTCACTGCCACACCCCTCTGGACATCTGTCCTGATTCAATAGATTTTTCAGACAGCCATTAGATTACAAGGGCACTGCTTTAAATTAGCTGCTGAGTTGGGGAGTGATGGAGGTGGGCTAGACAGGAGGGCCATTACAGCACAGGGGACACTGTCCCTCATGCTTACCAATGCTATGCAGCTGCCAGCCATCACCCCCAATGTCTGTAATCAGTTGAGCTGCAAAGGCTGCTGATGTAATTCGTACGAATGGCTCTTTAAAATATTTTACAGAGATATGTGGCATCAGCTTCCAGGCCCAGTTTATGGTAGGCATCAATCAAAGTGACTTCCATAGAGTAAACAAACAAACAGCTTTTAAACATCTGGTGAGGAGAGACAGAGAGAGCAAGCGAGACACCCTGGGGAGATGTGTGGTTTTCCTCTGAGATGTGTTGATTAACAGGAAAGATGGCCGAATGGGAAGAACATGAAACAGAAAAACCCTGAAAAAGCCTCAGAGATGGGTCATACTCAGGTCAGGATTCAGGTGGAGGTTAGGAATGCACTCAAAAACCTAACACACACACAAAACACAGAAAACACACAGCCTTCGAATGCAGTGCAGCTAGACCACGTGACTGTCACGGGGTAATCTCATGGGAGCATCCCCCACCCCTGAGCTCCCCCCGTTTATGGACTGTAACAACAGGAAGTCAGCCCGGCCTGCAACATCACACCACACCTACAGATAACTGCTGACAGCAACACTCGCACAGAAACACAAGATTTACAAAGTCTTCACAGTTACTTTTAATCCCTAAGAAAGTGTGCAGTGTGGCAGAGTCGGTGGCACCGCGCCCGCTGCTGCTGCCGGCGTCGGTGTTGCACTGGTAAGCGAGGCGCGCTGCAGCCTGGCAGTGAAACAAGGAGAGGCCAAAGCTGGCAGGGGGTGGGCCTTTCACTCACTGAATAGCCCTTGTTTATCTAGGTCCCTCTGGGAAGTCAGGACACTGCAGTGAATGGGAGCCAGTTAGCAGCGATGGCATAATAAGACGGGTGGGGGTGGCAGGGTCATTGAAATTCAGCGCAGGCTACTGTCGAGACAAACCACTCTTGCCAGCTGTGGCAGTAACTTAAAGGAGCAAAGGGAGTGTTTTCAAGGTTTTTCTGGGCTACCGACACACCATCAGGTGACCCAACCAGCATTGACGTGCCATTTCTAACACGTAAAAAAGACCCTTCAGAAGACCGGGCCACTGTTTCACTACAGCTACAGATTACAATGTAATGACACTCAGTGCTGTTGAATGAACTGCAATCAGTACTCTGCTGCTTGATGCCAGGCACATCTCAGTTTGGCTACAGCTAGCTAGCTAACCGCCCTGATTTTAGTAAAGTTTGTGAAAACAGCTCAAGGCTTCACAGTGGAACTTCACTAACTAATGTATATATGGTCTGTGACGTCTACTCTAAGACTATAGCGACACTAAATAAGACTGACGATGAGCAGTTTGCCACATTAGCCATTTGAAAATAGCAATAAAGTTACCTGTGAGTTTGGGTAACGTGGCTAACTCTGCTTTCGTCTTTTCTTTCAAACACATGAAACATAAACTGATTTCCCTAACATCTATATTTATTTATGGATCCTTACTAAGATAATATTGGAATGCAGTTTAAAAATAAGGATGATCTCACTCTAAATTTGGCTAACCTTGCTTCATGACCTGGCTTATAATTTGCCCGTGTAAGCATTTGGTAACATTAGGAAGAAGAAATACAGCAAAAAACAACCCTAACTTCAAACACTGGCAACGAAAAGTGTTAGAAACAGTTACATGACAGGCACCGTGTCATTACGAGTGTTTGGAACACTGGAGGTGAGCGAAGCAAGAGCCTCTGCAAAAACAACAAAACATACAAATAAGTAAAAGGAGCCAGTGCAACCATTAAATGTGTGGTAGAAAAGCCATATATTTCTAATGAAAAGAAATGCTCTTTCTCTTTGCCCTCTATGCGCTCCAAGCTAGCGTGTCAGCTGTAGTGCCGGTTCCTTTTCCAGCCTTTCATGTTTTCTGCCCCGGTTTGAGGCCTCCACAACCCCTGATGAGGATCCTTAAATAGGCTGCCACAGGTGCCGGGGGTGCGCCGAGGTGAAGGAGGGGGAGGTGGCCTGGATGGGAGCAGGTCTGCAGGAAGCCTCTTGTTTTCCCAGAGATAAAGGGCTTTCAGGTTGCATCCTGGGCCGTAATCTCTTGCACACTTCCTGGTTTTGTTCGCGGTGAGTCCAGAGAAAAATGACAAACTAACCTTCGCCCCGAAAAGCTGATCGATAGCTTCTGACGAGACAGGATGCGTGTAATGTTGAATTTGAAGAGCGTAAAACGACAAAGAGACAGCTCAGATTTGACTCTGAGCGGTGTTCATTAATGGCCCTTGATCATGGCTGATTTATGGGTTCATTTATTCCGAGTGCTGGTTCATTACTGATGATGATTATAAAAGTGTGCATATAATTTCTTTTCTGACCTCTTCATTTGCTTTTAGAGCACAATTAACATTGTTCCAAGCTCTTACAACCCAATTACAGAAAAGACAACGCTGCCTTCCTTCAAATTCAAGTCCCTTAACCAGTCACTTTAGAGCTGGCCTTGTGTTTAAAAGGGTCCATTTACTAGAAATTTGCATGAAAGGGGTTTATTGAAAAGTTGGCACTGAGCAGGAGTGCAAACTTCAGAAGAATAGGCAACACATTCACATATCCACACAGAGGAAAAAAAAAAGAAGCTTCCGTTCCAGTTCTTTTTTCTGCCTCTCCCACATTTTCTCTCTCTATTCTGATCATGTCCTTCTTGAGGAGGCCAGCGTTTGACCGTGAGCCACACCCTCTTTCCTCCTGCCAGAGGAAACTTTCAATCTCAGTCTCCCTCCCTCGCTTTGCCCGTGGCTCTGGCTCTCTCATACTTTTGTCAGGTGTTATTTATGAGTGCTGTATGCCTACAGCACCTGCTGGTGCTGGAGAGTCTGAGCCAAGGCAGCTGCTAGAGAGAGGAATGAGAGACAGAAACGAAAAGAATACATAGAGGAGGACGCGGGGAGTTACAGAAAGTTTGTTGACGTTTAAGAGCACCGACAGCTAACGATGAGCTGTAGGAACACACCAACGAGTGATGAACAAGCACTAATTAATAATGTTGTACAGCTCCAAACAGGATCAATTAAAGGCCATGCTTCACTGACTTTTGGTGCCGCTGTAATGACAGAGGGGAGGGCGCCGTCAGCAACGAGGAGGAACAGAGACAGGCTGGCTGTGGAGATCCAGAGGTATTCACTCCTTCATTTCATTATCCATTAGAGCCACACACATATACATGAAACGCACACAGGGAGGTCAAAGTATGTTTTCACTGTAAACACCTGAATGCTGGCAGCAGTGAGCTGAGTCAGCACAGGTGGGCTGAGACAGGTCAAAGGTCACTGGCTTTGTTCCATTTCCAGTAAGAGACCCAAAAAAACACTTTGTCCTTTTCTTTAGAAGAAGATATGTCATATAAAGAGTTTATGAAGTTCCTAATCGATTTTGTGGACGTGGCGCCCCTCTACAGCACCTGTCGCTAACAAGCTAGCTCACAGAGAATGAAACAAAAACAAAAGTTGATCATTCTGAGTGACTGGCGAACACAGACTGAGTGTAAATCCACCTACAACAAGACTGTTTTTCATTTCATTTGCATTATCGTTATTATGTTTGCATGTTTGCAGCAGAGTCACTAAATAAAGGCATCCAGCCACAGCTCACCATAACTGAGGATGGTCTCAAAGTGCTGGAGCTGTAAAGGTAAGGTTCATGCTTACATGTAGCCAGTTTCATGGCTAAGCAATATGTTAGAGGTAAAGCTGATTTTTTTTTAGGCCTGTGAGGTGAGACTTGCAGACTTCTGTGCAAAAACAAAATTACAGAGTCATTACTGTGCTTTTACATCAGGATGTATTTGGTTTTATTAAATGCTCCACACTGCCAGCAGCTGTGAGATTCAGGCTCGTGAAACAGATTGCTGTGAGTTGGCTGCTTGACTAAACCCTGTAAAGGAGACTAAACTTTTCATCATGGGCTTGTTGAAGCGTTTGAACAGTGCAAACTCTATGTGAAAATTCTATATGAGACATTAATTACTGATTAAATGAAAGCATGTCAACATACTATACATATATAATATAGTGCATGACTATGACGTGGCTCTCAGCGAAGCAGATTTTGAGCCTCCTGTCTTATAAGACTTGCAGAAAACACTAACAGAAAGTACTTTTATGTGTCTTTGTTTTAATGCGTTTGCTGTTGCACAGACAAACTATCACTGGATTCTTTGTCCGATACTGTAGCTTCCTTCTTGTAACGGTAAGTCAGCTCACAGTTGTTGGACAGTGAGGACCTCAACAAAACGCTCAAGGGTTAAATGGGGCAATGAGGAATCTCCATGCCTCCGCTATTCTGCCCTCCCTCTGTTTTCAGACTGCCCATTCTCCTCTCATTAATCCTGTGAGGATGTTTATCCATGTTGACATTCAGCATAGCGGCCGGCCTTCTCTTCTCTGACTAACAAACAGGGTGACTAAGATTTTTTTTTGTCGTTTCTCGCTGAAGCAATTGCAAGGCTAGCCCAGCTTCAGCTACCTTGTTGCACAGGCTTGGGAAGGCATAGGAGCAGTCGATTTGTTAGTCACCGTGTCCCTCGGGACATCACAACCAGACTGGGCAACTGGAATCAAATGTGAATATGAATGTGTACCCCCCCCCCAGGAGTGCCATTATCAGTTCTGTGTGCTATGGAGAGGAAAATCAATATGGTCATCATAAGGGGCTGGCAAAAAGCCAGCCGCTGGGTTGTGTTCAAAGCACAATACACGGCAGTGGATTACTTTTCAACTGATGTCATCTAATTTCATCCCTCTAGACAGAGACGCTCTGGGACCGTAACAAGGTCGGGCACAATAAAAAAGGATAAGATGTCCAACATCTATGTCTCAAAAACACGACAGAAAGGTGGTCAGCAGAGGTTTGCCCTGATGAGCTTTTGCTGCAAACACAAGCTGGTGTAAAAGCCCCACACCGGGTGCGCCTTCTGCCTATTGTGTCAGTCCAGTCTTTTTCATTAACCGCTCCACTGAGGACCCCAGGGAGGGAGGGGGGGGGATGGGTGGGATGGGAGAGAAGGAGGTAGCGGCGGTGATGATGTGAGGAGGGGTCTGTAGACAGACCCAAAAACATGATTAAAAACACACATCAACAGACAGCAACGGACAGGGTGTACGCAACGTTTACCTCCGGCAGGATGGCAATTTAGAGGTAATCTCTCCCACAAGTATACACACTACTCAGGATCACTGTCCATCACACCCACACCTGTGTGGAAGGAGCGAGGGAAAGAAGAAAGACTGGGAGAGTTCAAAAGGTTGCAAATACACCTTTCTGCCCATGACTCACTGCTTTGGAGTCAGGAGAGGAGGGCAAAGGAGGCTTTTCTGCTCAGTTAGCTTACATGATACACTTAAGTGAGCTCTCCTCCCTGCACTGCATCAAATACCAGCCTACACCGCTTTCTGTGGCAGTATCTGTGGCTAGGGTCAAGGCAGTCAGAGACACACACCTTGCTCAACAACAAGAAAAGCGTGGATGCTGTTACTACACTACCAACATGATCTGGAGTGAAGTAACCCAGGATGATTCTGGATGGGCGGGAGGGTGCGACAGTTGTGTTTTTGTCCAGTTCACCGAGCTGACGCGTCGCTACAAGCTCCCACCGCTTACCCCCATTATCCGGACCCCCGGCCCCAAACACCCTAAGTCAGCAACTCCAGGATATTTTTGTCCTTCGAGTGGCAACGACTGCCGTTGTGCATACGGCTGCATCATCAACAGTTAAGGAGCCTCGGAGGCTGTCGTGCACATCATGCTGGGGATTTGGGGAAACTCCTGCCTGCTGTGCCAAATTAAGCCTTCAATTCACCCTGACATTCAAATCAGCAGAATGGGCGAGCACACTTTAAAACATACATGGCACAGAAATGCCACGGGGATGTGTTGCTGTTAACATTAAGGCGAGTGAGCGTGACGCAGCCACAAGCTACATTTCTGAGACAAAAATGTCAAACAGAGCGCTTCGATGCCAGCCTCTCGAGGGGCCCTGAGGGCCACGTGAGAGAGGGATTTGATGAATTCTGCGAACGTTCCACGGATTCCTCCCTCACAGGGACCTTTGGGAAAAGAATGGGTCATATGCAAATGGCATGCACAGTATGGAGGAGAAGTTTCCCACAAGCCCAGTGTGAAAAGGGCTCTCCCTCCCCATCCCGGGGCCTGCTGAATGGCCCTTTTCTTCTGCCACTGAAAGTGTATGAGGTAGAGCAGGCAAACTCCAAAGGTAACCAGGCTCTTTCTCCTCAGGCTTTCTCACTAAAGCCGTGACACACAATGGTCCAGTTAAGCATTCAGCCACACAAACCCCCCCAATAAAGCACATCCAAGCACAGTTAAGGGGGTTACTGAAACTGACTCTGGGTTTAAAACTCCTTCTTTATGGAGGGAGAGCACCTTTTTATAGGCTAATGCTCTCAGCCTCCATGGGAGTAGCTAATCATTAAGCCGCCTTAACAGAGGTGGGAGTGTGGTCGTACATCACATCGTTTTAATTCCACCGAACGGTCAGATGATCTCAAGCTTATTTCCAACACGAAGAATGTGAAGCTTAGCTAAAAAGCAAAAAGTTTTAATGTAGGCAATTTCTACCTGCATTGTGTTATTTTTATTTTATTTATTTTTACTGATGTTCAAAACAAGTTGTGCAACTACTTCAGAGGTCTGGGAGCTGGCTGCCTATGCATCATTCTTTATATCTTGCCAGCATCGTTCCCTCACTTGTCACCTGTTGTATAAATCTTTCGCCGCTCCACCTCCCATCCCCTTTCGACTCCACTGGGAACACGGAGCTTGCAATTTAGAGGGGGTCAGAGAGGAAT
>NW_005187502.1:2054011-2087308 GCF_000239375.1 Pundamilia nyererei | reverse complement strand
AGGGCGGGAGACACGCGAGGAGATGAGGAAAAAGGTCTGCGTCATATTATCAAATAAACAGAAATCTAAGCTACCTGTGCACAAGCTCCTTCACAGCACCCCCCCCATGACCCTGTTTATTTTTGCAAAGAATGTTAATACCGTCCGCATTCCTCTATTCCCAAATTGCTGTTTTAAATTACCGCTGCTATTCCTGAGGGGTGGGCGGGGGGGAGAAGCGACAAAGGAAGCTGTAGTATCCCGCCGATTGCAAACACCTGTTGTCCTGCAGGCTGTTAACACCTCTCTGTTTACAACAGGGAATGGGGCTCACCTTGATCTCGGCTCCCTCTCTGCTGGCAAAGTCTCGGACTATAACAAGCCGAGCAAAACTCAAGGGCTTCATTCATTAAAAAAGCAACAGGGTCTTATAATTAGGGAGAGACATCAAATGAGCATGACAAAAACAAAACAAAAACAAAAAAAAAGCTTCATCTAACTTCTCTGAGGAATCCCCTTCAGCTGAGAGGTGCATTTATGTGACAGATCACCTGCCTTGTCAGGTGGTGGTAGGAAGCAAGGACTTTAAAAACACAGGCCTCAACATCCCCTTTGAAGGAAATGCAAATGAGGCAAGGAAACAAGGAGCACATCTGTTTGACTTTAAATATCAATAGGGCCGTGTCATCAGTGAGAAATGATTAATACAGGCCCGTTAACTTAAAGAAAGGAGAAAGAGCAACAAAGGAAAGCACATGAGAAGTCATTTAAAAGCTCCCTTCCTCCCAGGGGTAATAGAAATACCCACACTTTGACAGCAGGACCGTTATCTGAGGTGTGTCCACACGTTGGACACCGCTCCAGGAATGAAATGCAAACACACCCTTATGAAAAGAGGACAAAATCACAATGGAGAACATAAATAGCAGTGGCTCAAAGTTTTTGTTTCTCTTTTTGTTTTATACTCTTCTCCTAAATTGATCAGACATCAACAGAAAATCCACACGGCACAATTTGCTTGCATTTTCCCACCCACTAACTCGTTTTCAGCATCGCATCTTACTAAGCAAAAATAAAAGCGATATTCGCGTATCACCTCAGTTCCCGTGAGCTACACTGGGTGGTACACAGGCTAACGCAGGACCGAGACTACTTGATATGGACGCCACACGCTGTCAGATCCACGACGGAACAACTTGTTTTGTCAATCAAAAAAGAAGAAAAAAAGTAGTCCGAGCACCGGAAACGACGATTTCACCACAGTCCAGCACGTAAATAGAAAGAGCGAAGCAGGAAAAAACAGACGTTATATACTCGCAAAAGTCCATTTATGCGCGTCACACAACCAGGAGACAGATATTTGAACAAAGTAGAGCCGCACATGCGACTTTGTAACGGTTCACCAGTATTTTCACACCACCCTTAAATAACAAAAAACCCGTCTTGCTTCGCACGTCGGCATGTTAAAACATTAAACAATGTAACCATTTCAAATGTTGCTGCGGGTTACAAGCTGTAATGAAGTGAGTAAAGACAGAAAAGTAAAGAGGTTCGCTCGCGACCACCGTCCTACAACAATCAGGATTCCCAATGCGCGACAGGAGAGGATCCGCTGTCCTTATATGGGCTGCGCTCGCCCTGCTCACACAAACAGCGCGTGAGATACTCCTCGTTCTCCGGAACCTCCGGCTACCCCATCCATGTTTCTCCCAAGCTTTCTGCCACTGCTTCACTGTCAAACCCCCTCTGACAAGTCATATTTAATGTTCACGGCGTGTGCGGCATCGAAATGAAACAGTTAAGTTAGAGGAAAGGCAAGTGTTCAAAGCGAGCTCCAATACACCGATACAGTTTCAGCGCTTCTCGGCTTTAAAGCTTGAAAACTGTGTTTACATTCACACTTAAGTGTCTGGATAACGGGACAGGTCGGGTTAAATGGGGGAAAATTCGTTTTGTCAGCCCTCGTAGCGCAGCAACAGTGTCCTGTCGCTACCTGCTGCCTGTGCGCGAAAGAAAGAACAAACAGTTGTGTCCCCTCTGCTTCACACGCGCACAGATAATACAGATAATTATCAACATCGTCGAGAAAAAACAAACCAAACCAAAACACAGTTCTGCTTAATGATTTCTTTTATCCATATCTAAAAACACAATGTGTCCGTCGAGGTCCGCAACAGGAATCAGGTAGACCGTTTCCCCTCAGAAACAGGTCCGAGTTTAGTGGTGGGCTCAATAACTCGACAGAATGGGACTAAATCAATGGATTGTCAGCCTGTAGAGACGGACAAAGTGTGTTTAAACGAATAAAGCAGTTTAAAGTGGAAACAAAAGCTTTTCCACTCATAACGGACTGAGGTGCGTATAACGGTCTCCGGCGCAGAGAGCCGCTAGGCGGTGGGAGAGCCGCGACCCAGGTATAACGGTACACCACATAGGGCTGTAATACAGCGCTCACTTGCTACTTCCCAGCACTTTCGGTGAGTAAAAACCGGACTTCTGGGCCACGAAACTTTTCGGCAAAATTACTGGGAGACAGGACGGCGTTCACACCGTATCTCTGAAAGCAAAGCTCCGAGTCGGAAGTAGTTTTACTCACCGTTGGTCCTTTTCGGGTTCGGCTGCTTTCTGCGCTTACACCTGGGGCCATCCGCCATGATCCTTTCGTTGTGTCTAAATGCTGCCGGAGAGTCACCTCCTCTCTCACCCCCCTCTCTCCCCCCCTCCTCCTCCTGGCTTCCCTTCACCTCCCCTTCTCCGCACCTGGTTTACGACACTCTTTACGGCATCACCTTCCCGCACCTCATCGACCCACGCTGCCAGTATCCTTCACGCGGAGTGCTGGGAGTGAGAGAGAAAGCTGCGTGGAGTCCGTACCTGCTCCGCTGTCACGAATGTGGCGTGTTTTTAAACAGCATAAATATTTTTCTGTGTATTTTTCTTTGATGATACTGAAAGGTATTTCCACCACATTTTATTTTTATGACCACAGCGCAAATTGGAAGTTAGTTAAAATATATTTTTCCCTAAATTATTATTATTATTATTATTATTATTACTTGGATGTTTTGTTGACTTTTAAAGCACATGGAACAAATGTCAAAAACAAAAACAAAACGAACAAATAAAAAAATACATGACAGATGTAAAAAATAAAAGAATTAGTAGTTATTTAATCCGTTTTGGATAAGTTTGGGAGTGTGTGTGATTGTACAGGTATTCCAGTAGGTAAGCAGATTAGTGCATTGCAAGGAAGAATGCAAAAAAGCCTGGAGCCGGTTTGTATCTGTCACGTGCTGGATCTTTGTTCTTGGAACCTTTCAGAGAATTTGGCCCTGGAAAATGAAGGTGAACACTTGAAATGAAAAAGGCCACGTTTGGCACAAGTTGAGTTAGTATGCTCTCTTTTTATGGCCTCAGTCACTGCCATTCCCAAATCTCCTTCCAACCAGATTTTAGGATGATCAGCCCCCACCCCCCTTACCCTCACACTGATGGGTTTTGTAAATTAGGTAAGTAGCCACGGATAGAGGAGACTGCAAACTTTAATGAAGATTTAAAAGAAGCATGGCTTCCACAGGAGACTCCTCAGGTGCATTTTTAAAGGGAGTTTGCTATCTTTAATCATTTTCATTTTTTTTCCACACCTGAGCCTGACCTGTTCTGTTTGAATGTATGTTTTCCTGTGTGTGAGCACAGTAGGGTTGCAAAAAACAGCAGCCAGGGCTTGTGTGTGTTTGTGTGTCAGAAAGAGGAAGCAGTCATGAGACTGTCATCACTGATTCAATCCTCCACCTAAAGAAAGACCCTGCTGTTCTCCTGAGCCGAACCCTCTACGGCGGTGATGAAGAGGACACAGACATGCCAGCACAATCAGCAGGTTCAGACTGTATCCAATCAGACCTAAAACCTTCACACACACACGGGCACACACACACACACACAGGGCGAACCACACTGTGTAAACACAAGAGAAATATCCAGGATCACATGTTTGAGGTGAATTCCTCTGGATGCTTGTAGTGATGGGGAAAGATGAAGTTTATATGATGCTCGCGGTCCCATGACTTGCAGCAGTGTGTTAGAGTCGTGGCTATTCTTGAAGCAGATGACTACAAGCCAGAAGTGTCAAATGTAGGGCCCAGGGGCCAGAACAAGTCAATGGCTTTGCAGAGTAAAAATTGCAAAAATAAGATGGCATGCTTTTTTTTCACTTGATTTTTCAGCAGAGAGAATGGATCACATCTTGAGAGAGTTATCAACAGAGTTGGATATCCTAATCATCAGCTTAACAGTCTTTCTAGCGCTTTTCTTAACTCTTTTCCCCATAAAGATGACATTTGATGACCTCCCCTTCACCCTTAATGATGAGCTTTGACACCTCAGCAGCCCTGAAATATGACAGTTCAGAAAACAGCTTCAAGGGTTTCTCCTAGTAAGCTTTTAAGTTATAGATATATGTTTTATAAAACATGAATAAGTGTGGAATATACATTAACTTGTTAACAGCAAAAAGAAGAAGGCTTTTTTTTAAAAACACGTCTTTCGGCAATAATTTTAGTGGTCGGGGCCACTCAGGATCAAAGTGGGCTGTAATTGGCTTCTCACGCCTGGACTTCTTGTATCTGAGATGTTATCATCTTTCAGCCCATACTGACTGCATAACCCCGGTTTTGCATCAGTTTGGGGTATCCCGCATTGTCAAGGCAGACTGTTTTAAGGAGGATGCAACGATTTCGAGCTGCTAGTGCTTTAAGAAGCAAGCAGAAGTCTCAGAGATATATTTGGATTAGACTTTGCAGATTTCATCATTTAATCACACACAACATTTCAACATATAAATCTGCCCGTACAGTATTTACACACACAGAGTAACAAACCCCACATTGCAGGACAATCAGCTTATCACTCAGCTACATGTGACAGCTTGTATACACGGGATGGCAGACCTCTGAGGTGAATAATTCAGTAGCAGCAGAGCGGTCCAGCTCTCGGGGCAGGCTGCCCAGACGCAGAGTAATAGCTTTAGCATAAACAACACCTACAAACTTGCTCTAGGTGGCCTCTTCCACCAATAGGCAGCCTGCCTTTCATTGCACTGTGGCTACCTCTCCTGATGAAAAAGGCCCCAGAAACAGTCTGCATCAGCAAAGATCAATGATGAGACACTAAGCTAAGCGTGCGGTCGGAGCTGCACACAGAGTCTGGAAAAATAGGATGCTTGTTATCCAGTGGAAAGTCAGATCTTTCCCATTTTCCTTGGATCACGCCGCTATTATAGCATGAAGTCATTTTTTTCTTTTTCTCAACGTCTGTGGAAAACAAAGAATAACAATTACACGAGGACCGCTAATACGAAATAGACCGAAGACGCCTCTGATGTGTTTCAAAGTAAGTGGAGTAAAACCAGAGCGATTGATTTGCTCTTGCAAACCTCTGCAAAGTTTGCACTGCAGCGAATTCACGCAAATGGGAAACGCACGCTCTCAGTTATTCGTAGGCACCCTGTGTGACCCCACCGTGATTGGGATGAATGTTGGGGAGGGAAGAGAGTCTATTACAAGAGACAGATCGAATGTCATAAAAACAAGCTCCTCAGAGTGAAACCCTAATGAAGATGGAGGCCGTTTTTATCCCCTCTATGACCAGGACATACAGGTGCCAGTCACCTGAGAAATGACAACAGCAATAAAAGCACGATCTTGCCTTAAATAAAGTGGCCCATGAAATGAAATGAAAGGCTGACTCTTGCTCATCCAATGGGGAATTAAAATAGAGGAGGGGAGGGGGTGAATGAAGGGGGGGCGGGAGGGATAAGCAGCCATCCTCCACTACATTAAGGGATCATGCTGCTCCCTGAAAATGAGTATTGATCCTCTTAGGTCCAGGATCGTTTAGGAGATTAATGTGAGTAGTGGTTGAACTCCACAGTACTCCACACAGGACAAGGGGGATCAGCTCGGCAGGATGGCCCAGCTGAAGCAGCCTATCGGTGAGTGAGGGGCTGACAGTATTCAGTTTGTGTTTTGGGGGTGGTTTGGTGTGTGTGTGTGTGTGTGTGTGTGTGCCATCTGGGCTGTCAGCTAAGAGAATCAGCTGGATGTCCAGAGGTCGAAAGGGTGAAAAACATAAAAGGGGAGGGGGGGAGGTTATAAAATAGAGAAAGAGTCTGAAGGAAAGCGAAAGAGTGTCACGAGCAGGCAGAATAGAGGGAAGGAGAACAAGCAAGAGAAGGAGCAGAGGAAATGAGAGCGAAAGAGAGGAACAGAAACTGCCACAAACAAAAACAAAACAAAAGGACGACAGAAAATGCGCAGCCTGCCTCGCTCCGAATACAGGGGACCGGCTGGAGGCAGTGATAGAGAGAGAGACGCAGCAGAGACTAAACTGCTTAATCTCTCCCAAGAGACGCCAGCCTAAATGTGAGGTCCCCCCTCCCCCTTTCAGACCCCCCCCAACAAAACACTATCACAGCCATTCTGCTCAGCTACAGCCAGGGCTGACAGACACGCACACATATACACACAGTTTAAAAGTCCTGAGGTTGAGCCTTCAGTGCAAAGCGATACTGTGGAGATGAGAAAAGATCCATTTCAGTGCCACACATCCTCGTGAGTAAGCACTGCACGAGTGAGCAGAGTTTGTTGATTTATAAAAGCTGCTGCTTTTAACAATCTGGCTCGTCGTGAATCAACAGAGCCTGAGAATTTTCTCATGTCTCTCTTCTGAGGTCAAGTCGGCCCCCGTGGGGAAAACTCCTAAAACAAATATGGGCTGAAGTATTCAGCAGCGGCTCAATGCAAGCTGTCAGGCTCTCAGAGACAACAATGCAGTGTTTTGAGGGCTAGATGTCAATCTCGGGCACAGTATTCTCAGCTCGCTTCCGTCTCCTTCCATGGATTTTTTTTTTATTTTGTTCCCCCCTCAAGACAGGAAGTAGCTGACATGCTTGCTGGAGTGAGCCACGCCTCAGATGTTTGAGTTGAGAGAAAGGTGAGGAGGACGGAGCAAGAACAGCTGTCAGACCCCCCAAAGAATCTGATTACACTTTCTCCACCTACTTTCTACTGTCATGAGTGCTTACCCTGTGAATACTGATATACAGCTCCAGTCTGAAAATGTACTTTGATAAAGAGGATTTTTTGCCAAACTCTCATCACAGCATATACCAAACACGGTATATGGTGGATCTTCTGCAGCTCTTTAAGGAGCTGCAGAAGATCCACCAGCCCAGCATCCACCTGAATGATGAGCTGGATCCTAGATGCCAAACTAAATGCATTTGTCTGCTGTGACAAAAACTACACACTACAACTGTAAATAGCAGGCAGTTAATAGTGGTGAACTGATAAAGATTGAACACAGCAGTGTATATAGTGGCTAAAAGCAGCTGACAGACTACAAAAGGCTGTTTAATCTGTGTAAAATAAATGTCAGTACGCAGTGCAATGTCACCTAAATGTCATTCGAGTTGCGTGTCACTTTTATTTCTGATGTCAGACTCCATCTTTAGAAAGCCATTTCCCTGCTGTTCTTTGCTGAAAGGGTTGTGTTGCTCTACTCTGCTACCCTGAAGGTTTTCTTCTTGGATTTAAGCCAAGTGACTTGGTCCTAGTTTTCATCATCTCTAAAAAAACTTGTGTGATTTTGGCAGTGTTGGTTTGGACCATTATCACACTGAAATGTTCCTTTTCTGCCAGACTTCAGGAGACTGGGAAGCAGCTTGTCAGTCTGTATTTTGGTATAACTACAGGCCATCTATAAATGTCATGTGCCCAACAACTTTTCCTCTTATGTAGCCTCATATTATCACACTCACTGCTCGGTCCTCCGATGATGGGTCTGTGTATTCTGCTGTGTTGGTCTGATCTGGAGAATTTTGGATGCCAAGTCAACACCTCAAACTCATTGTTACGCTCCTAGAACCATTCCTGAACCATTGTATCTATAGATATGGCATTTCCAAACTCCGGTGACCATGTGACTTTACAGCTGAGCTTTGTTCAGCGTTATTAGTAAGGTAAGGCTTCAAAAGTTGCATTTATGCACCTACAGGATTTTCTAAATAAAAAAGAATTAGAACCTTAGAATTATAATCTGATCATGCTTATCAGGCATACTGACTAATATTACGATATTAGGCAGGCTAAAAGAGAGTGCTAGGTCTGACTTTAAGCACAATGTAGCTCGCTAACCCATTAGTGTTGCTTCATAGTACACCCTTCTGGTCGCAGCTACTTTATTTCCATTTCTTTGCATTCCTCCCTGTGCTAAAAATCGTCCTGACCCTCGATGCCATACAAAGTCTGCATATTGTCCGATTCCATCCGTGTGTGAATAGCACATATATTTCCAGCGTTTGGAAGTCTTCTCCTGTTGCCTGCTACATGTGAGAGCAGACAACTCCTGATACTCTCCAGAGTTCATGTGAGACACATCTCAGCTTTCCTTTCAGAGCCACAAATAACATCATACACGTGTTTTCAGAGGTCGAGTAGCTCTCATCATGGCTAATAAGCAGGTTTTTGTTTCTCGTTAAATTAATACGTGCACCTTTTTAGCTGAGACACAACTGGAGGGAAGTGTGAGCAATAAAAAGTCCCTTTATTGTATTTTCTTTCTTTCTCAAGTATCACCATTAGATAATAACTCACGCAGGATTAGCATGCAGCAGGAGTTAAGACCCCTCACAGACACAAACTCCCTTTGCTCCCATGATTACACAGGGGTGGGTGGCCACGGGGCAGAGAGCTTTTGACCCATGGGTAAAAGTAACGCTGCCTGTCTAGACACCAGGCCAAGAAATATACTTGTTTTGGCTAGGAAGACGTGTGTGTGAACTTATCCCCGCATGTGCACGTGCACACACATGAACGCACACCTCCTTGCTCCAGACATGCTTGCTTCAGTCTTCCCCCTCCTCCTGTGACTGTCAAGAGGAGACAGCCACACTGTGGAAAGCCCAGTTTAAATTTATACTGTATTTATTGGAACTCCCGTTGCATTTTACTGTTCATTTGTCCTTGCGGCTGGAACGGCGTTTGAGGTCTCTGGGAAGATGTCAAACTTGGTCCATCAAGGTGTTATTTTTTGAAGGCATCTTCTCTCACAGTTCAAAGGCAATCTGTGGTGAAGGAACAAATGTGAAATGAGGTGCACTGCAGTGAAAAGAAGATGTTATTAACTGGGTGATACGGCAAAGATAAATTTGGTTTGCCAGTTTTTCTAATTTTTTCCATTCATGTCTACTTGATCTATCACTGGTGGTAACTTCTATTTTATGTGGCCAAGCTTTCAGAACATGTCTGTTAGAATAGAGGTAACTGAAAACTGGAGACATTATGGAATTTTATTGGAATTATTGCTCCATAGCGCTTTGCAGACCTGCAATAATCTGGCATAACAATATGAACACCTGCCTATCTGGCGAATTCGGGGGCCAAGCCAACATCTCATGCTCATTCTTTTGTGCTCCTTCAACTATTCCCAAACCATTTTTGATTTGTGTCAAGGTGAATTATCCTGCTGAAACAGGCCATAGCCATCAGGGAGTACTGTTTCCATGAAACGGTGTACATGGTCTGCAACAATGCTTAGGTAGGTGTCAAAAGAGCATCCACATTGATGGCAGGACCCAGGGCTTCCCAGGAGAACATTGCCCAAAAGCATCACACTGCTGCCGCTGTCTTTCATCCTGTCTTCCTTCTCTCACCCCAACCAGTCGCAGCAGATGGCCGCCCCTCCCTGAGTCTGGTTCTGTCTGAGGTTTCTTCCTGTTAAAAGGGAGTTTTTCCTTCCCACTTTCGCCAAAGTGCTTGCTCATAGGGGTCATAGCATTGTTGGGTTTTTCTCTGTATGTATTATTGTAGGGTGCACCTTACAATATAAATCGCCTTGAGGCGACTATTGTTGTGATTTAGCGCTGTATAAATATAACTGAATTGAATTGAATTGAATTGAATAGAATAGAATAGAATTGCTCCGTGGTCCAGTTCTGATGCTGACATGTCCACTGCTAGTGCTTTCAGGAGTGTACAGAGATCATCATAGGGACCCTGACTGGTTTGCGGCTTTCCAGCCCGATACATAACAAACTGATGTTCATTTTATTCTAACTCCTTTATTCTAACAACCCACAAAGATGCAGTTTCAGAGATGCTGTGATCCAGTCATCTAACCATCACAATTTGGCCTGTGTCAAACTCTATTTCTCGTTCTGAGGACAAAATGCTACCTAATCAATCCCACCCACTAACAGGTGCCATGATGAAGAGAAAATCAGTGTTACTGACTTCATCTGTGAGGGCTCATAATGTTACGCCTGATCGGTGTATGATATAATGTTTAAAATGATCATTATGACTCTGCAGTTGTTTTGGGGGGATGTCCCGCTGTAGAAAAAAAAACAGCTGTAAAATGTAATAGTAATAGGATAACTTATAACTTATCGTTAAACTTAGTTTAGTGTCCTCTCAACGTCTGAGCTGAAGTGAAAGCTGCAAATGAGTCATTTGGCTCCGAGTCTCATCTCCTTCATGCTGCTGTCCCTGAAGTTTGTTTACCTTTATCTTTTTGGTAATCTACACACAAAACAAGTAATGCTGCTCCACTCTGCATGGTTTGGTAGTTTAAAATTAGGTGCAAATTGTACGTCATGTCAAAAGCTTTTCATTTCAACCACTTCTGTTAGCAAAAAGGCGAACATCTCTTTTAGCAAATGTTTTTATTTAGAACATTTTCTCCTAATTTTCCTCTTCATGTTACTAAAATTAAATGCGGTGGCTCCCATAATATAACGGTGTACTTTTCGCTGATTGTGTGACCTTTTAATACCCACTTCTACACGTCATTCCCCCAACTGATGATATGAATCTATATGTCACAGTTCCATTACAAGGAAACACATCTGCGAGTATGCAGTTACAGGTACAATGGTGAGGCTCTATGAGTAAATAGCGCGTGGGTGGTTTATGTTTGTGTATGTGCTTATGTTTCAATCTGTGATAGGCCACTGATGTTTTCACTGGATGAATATGAATACCGCACACCTACTCCTTTCCCACACACACTCACAGAACATCAGAACATTTTTCTGTGCACATGAATAGCGGCGGAGCACTATAAATGAACATCCAAAATGCCAGCAATTACTATGGTGTCCCTTTACTCAACCTCTCCATATTAAACCCCGCTTGTCAAACAGATTGTCTCCGGTGCTCCGAGCAGCCTGCACTGCGAAACAGTTTTCATTAAGGGAGGATTGCCATGGGCCTTAGCCTGGCGGCTTAATGTAATTTCACAGCTCAGCGTCCGTGCGACCACTTCAGGGTCCAAGCACGGCCACCCACACCTTTACAAGAGCCAGCCAGAGGTGCTGAAAGGGTGACGGGCTGCTAGTAAGTTTTAAGAGCAAAAGGGGAGCCCCAAAATGAAATTCCAGCACAGGAAATGACTGTAATAATAACATAACAACCAGCAAGGCTTTGGAAATAAACATGTACAGAGATAGAGCGCGTTTCGTGTCGTAATGGGGTGTTGAGGACGAGGAAACTCACTCAGCAGTGGGTGCTGTTTTTGATGGGGAAAGGTTTTAAGAAATACAGTAGGATTCTTGTAGTTATGGAAATTATCAATGACACATTGCAAGATTTGGTTAAACACTGATTTATTCTAAGCCTTTGCTGGCAGTACTTGAAAGGACAGTATACTGTTTAGAATATAGTGTAATGCTCATGTTGTTGGCCTAAATAAACTGTGTGTTTTTTGCAGGGGAAGATTATATGACGATACCACGTGTAGAACTTAATACCAAATCGCTAATTTAGCTTACTGGTCCTTTAAGGTGTACTGACAAGAGTGGCCATTTATATACAGTAGATTCATGTAGTTGAACCAATCTCTTCACCTCAATCACCTCTTGAGTATTCACCCCGAAGGTGTAAGCCAAGTGTGCAGTGAAACTCCATATTAGAAACACGTGGAGAACATTACACATCTGTACTCAAAGCGACATCTGGACAAAACTGAAAGTCAGATAGACTAGTGTTTCATTTTCATGGTTTACAGCTTTGAAAGGAGCCAAAGAGTCTTGACTTCAGTGCTTTGGAAGGGAGAGGAGCAACAAAGCCAGGCAGAAGTTAGGCTGTTGGAAACTTTAAATAGCCACAAATGCAAGGACACCCACAAACCAGCCATGGGGAGGGGGGGGGGGGGGGCAAGGCTGTCTACTCCCAGTTTTGGTCCCAAGCCCGGAAGGAAGTGCATCTGGCATAAAATCATGCATGTGGATCGTAAAGAATGAGATTTCCACAGAGGAGCGGCCGGGCCTCGTTTAACAACAGTGGCAACTACTTTGGTTGAAGACAAGGGAGCAGGAGACAGGGAAGGAGTGAGGAGACAGTGAAGGAGAAAGAAAGGAAGGGAATGTGGAGGTGAAATTAGGGACAAAAAATGGAGGGACTGTGACTGGTAAATGGAGCGATCTGGCTGATATGTTGGAGAGAAGGAAGGTAGATTTATTGTGTATGTAGGTGACCGTGTGGAAGGGAGGTGAGGCCAGGAGCATCTGAGGTAGATTCAAACTATTCCATCATGGTGCAGGTAGATGTAACATTAGATGTTTGTCTCTAGTCTGGGTTTGGAAATCAAGAATATGAAGAAGCAAGTGAAGGCAGAGGCCAGGATTAAATGGTGGAAGTCAAAGAAGGAAGAATGTTGCAAAGAATTCAGGATGGAGTTGATGGACGAAGTGAGCATATCAGAAGATCAGGTTGAGCAGTTTGGAGACAAAGTTGGAGAGGTAAGGATGAAATGGTTTGGACATACTGGATAAAGAATGTTGAATACCGAGCTGCCAGATACAGGAGACCTGTAAACTGTGTTTAAAATTAAAAGTTACTAAGTTCACTAAACTAAATTTGTGATATTATAAACCCAAATCTGAGCCGGCACATTGGATTTCTCTAAAATGTAAAGAAATCAATGGAGCATAACACTGAACCATTACAGCAAATGTATCTGTGTGACACATTTAATCAAAAAAATATTTGTTTGCACATATTGCTGGATGAAAGATTACAGAAACATACAAATCATTTGAGAAACAGTCTATTAGCCAACTCCTAAGAAGCCTAACAGGAATGCTTACGCCATGATGTCTCCAGTTGTCTGTGTCTGCAGCACAGTATGGGCTACTAATGTGCATTTTTCTTACACTATCCTTAATCTTGGGTTTATTTTAGTCAACATAATATATTTAATATAAGATAAAACATACTTTCCATCAAAATATATTTAAGTGCAACACTACGTGGCAAATTGAAGTTTTCTGTTTGTTTATTTTAATAACACGAAAAAAGGTATCATGAAAACGTTCTAAAATTAGTGAAACAGTTTCTAATAGTTCTAAAGTTTCTAATAAAAAATGATAGAACTGGGAATGTGTTTGCAATTGCGTGGGTGAAAATCACCTGATGTTACCATTCTAGGGTTAGGAGGCTGCGAAAGGGTCAACTTAAGATATATACTTTTTTTTTTACCAACAGCTCATGCAAAACTACTATACATGACTCCCAGAACAAAAACGAAGAGCTGAAAATAGTAATCTCTCTTATAATATTCGTTGTTCAATAGCTAAATGCCGTGATAGTGCAGCTAACATAAGCTAGAGTTTAGCACTAGCATGGGGTTTAGCATAACATTACAGGAAAACAGCGATGCTATCTCCAGGGAAACAAAATCTGCCCATCAGCACATCTGCATCTCAATAACTGAAGACTTGTCTGATAAACTCTGCCAACTCTACATTCTTATATTTGCATGGGTTATGGCTTTAGATGGTTTCGCCTTTTTCAAATGTTTGTGCTAAGCTAAGAGGCTACTAAATATAGCTTCACTGTACTGACATAAGTGTGGTATTGATCTTCTCATCTACTTTCCATTTTGAGCATTTCCTCAAAAGCTGGCCTGTTCCTTTTGATGTGGCTTCTTGGGAAATTCCCCCTAGCTTGGCCACACGCAATTGGATGTGACTTCAATGCAACCATATTGCACCTAAGGCACCACCACCACCACTGGTTTATGAGTTAAAACACAGAAGTCATTATTTATTTAACGGAAAGGGTTAATTGAAATAAAGGACCAAGGAGCTCAGGTTTACTTTTTCACTGTAAGCCTTGGTAAAACAATGGATGACGCAATAGGTGAGCCAAAAGCAACAATCAGCCCAATCTTCGCATTATGAGTCACGACCGAGAGATGCTCATGCTTATTCAGTGTGTCCATTGAGGTGTGCAGCCTCTTCATTTAATATTTCCATAAGGTTGCATATGAGTGTATGCCAGGCAGTCCCTGTAATAAGGAGGTAATGTATTCTGTGCCAATGGCAAAAAGGTACGCTTGAAACATCCCTCATAGGAGCAGCAGTTTCCAACTTGACAGTGGACACATACATAATTAAGCCAACTAAAAAAAAATGAATATTTCATCTCAAAGCATTTTCATCTCCAAACATCAAAACACCTCAACGTCTCACATAATGAGCAAGGTAAAATACTTTTATTCATAGAGGGAATATGCAACAAGGAATGCTCAGAGTACCTCGCTTAAAAATATATCAGCTGGAAAAGGAGAGGGAAGCCTTATACTGCTCTTTTTTCTTAGGTTGAGTTCTTGTACTCGGTTCTTTAAGCTCACGTAAAGAGCTCATTCTTTCCTACAAATGTTGCCGAACCATTTTTTCTCATCTGCAATTGTGTTATTATGTTATATTACAATGTCAGCCTTAATGTTTTGTAGGCGGATCCGGCTATAACTCACTCTGACCTGTAATTCATGACATGTCATCCATGAGTCGCCTCAGGACTTTTGGTTTCGCAGGTATGTGCGCGCATGCCAAAGAAGAGGATAAATTATTCCATAACCTTGCAGTGGTTAAATTTTACTAGTGCGGTCTATGTCAGAGTTTGCCAGAATTTCTTCACTTTTGTGATGGCACAGAGGTTCTGAAAGGTCTCAGCTTCCAAAGAATATGTCATAAATCATTTTGCAGTGGTTTTTAGCGGGGGTAGTGGCTGCGCATAGACCTAAAGCAGCAGCACCACGCTAGAGAGGATTACTTTGACCACCAAACCTGCCTCTGACTGGCTCCCCATACACCTTCATAGAAGGGAATTAACCTGCCATGACTTGAAACGCTTTGCTGAGCGCTGGTCGATACTGTCATTATCCTAAAGCAATTCTTAATTCTATTTGGCCCTGAGCTAAAGATCCTTGTATTGATCACAAAGTAGGGATGCCACAACAACTTTTTTCCATAGTTAAGACCTCTATGTGTTGTTAAAAATAAAAGCTTCAGCAGCTCCTATGCACAGCCCAGAGGGAAAGATGCAGCCACAGAATGTAATTTTGGATGTTTAATCATACGTTTCACAGTGATACCTGATGATTTCATCAAGCGTTACAGTTATGAGACACAAATGCTCGAGAGTGGTACCTTTGTGTTTCATCGAAAAAGGCAGCTCTCTTTCATATCCTGTTTTGGGAGATGAGAAATATTGATATCACTCGCCGAGCACTATCAGCATGAAACAGAGGCTTTCAGTAAAAGCAGCAGTGACAACACCTGTACTGAAGTTCCTGATTACATGCCTTTGTTCTCAAAGCTGTGTGTGTCTGAGCATGCATGTGTGTGCAGGAGAAGAACAGAGACACACAAAAAAGAAAGAAAAAAAGATGGAGAAATCTGAAGTAACATGTAACCGAATGCTTCTTTTTCTGTCTGTCATCCACACACACAAGCATGCACAAGCAGACAGCATCGCCACCTGCCACAGACTATACACTGCGGCCTTTGACAGCGGTTAACAGAATGGGACATGTGTAGCCCCAGGTGACTCAAATTGCAAAACTAACAACAGCATGCTTCATTGCACCAAGAATGCAGTGTGAAACACCAGCAGAAAGGCAGTGTGTGTGTGTGTGTGTGTTTGTGTGTCCGTGTGCGCATCAATTTACATGTATGTCTGAATGTGTATGTTTTCGGTTATGCATAAGTGTCATAACTGACTCATCCAGTAATGTAATGCAGCAATTAATATGGACTTCATTAGAATTCTTAAAGGAGCCCGAAGCATCAACAAACACGAACTAGATAATGCAGAAGTATTGCTATCATTAAGACTAACTGCTCTGAGTGTACTTGTTATCTGGTCCTCTATTATTGAAGGATCAAATACATTTATATAGAGAACACTACACTAAGATCTCAGTCTATCTACACTATTCAAATAATAATAATAATTAAAGGAAGACGTTTTAATCAGAGGACAGCATCAAGTAAGTTAAACTTGTGGGATATTGATGTGATCAGTTAAGTAGCAGAGGGGGTTGTTGATCAGGTTCAGCTGCTTTGGTGTTATAATGAAATTAACAACAGCTGCATTAGAGAAGCAACAATGAGCTTACCCCAACACAGGAAGGGTTTTAAGGTGGAGGCCACTCCTTATGACTGTGGTTTTACTAGTTTTATGCTCAGCGAGGGTCAGTGTCACTACTGGTAGCATGAAGGAAACCTGGACCCTACAGAGGTTACACAGGTAGTCCAACTCAACCAGGATAGTACATCAATATGTGTCATTGCCGTGAGGTTTGCTGTGTCTCCCACACTCTCAAGAACATGGAGGAGATTCCAGGAGACGGACAGTTATTCACTGAGCTGGAGACGGTCCTTAACCCATCAGCAGAACCAGTATCTGCTCAGTTGTATAAAGAGGAACATTATGAGCACTGCCAGAGCTACAAAATGACCTTCAGCAGGTCACAATCTCTGACCAAACAACTAGAAACAGACTTCATGAGGGTGACCTGAGGCCCAACGTCCTTTAGTGGGCCTTGTGCTCACTCCCTGGCACCATGGAGCCCAACAGACATTTTCCATAGAATACCAGAATTGGCGGTTCCACCACTGGTGCCCTGTGCTTTTCACAGATGAGAGCAGGTTCACCCTGAGCACATGTGACAGATGTAGAAGGGTCTGGAGAAGTTGTAGAGAACGTTATGCTGCCTCTAACATTGTTCAGCTCGACCAGATTGGTGGTGGGTCAGGAATGGAGGCACATGCAGACCTCTACAGGCTAGTCAATGGCACCCTGACTGCCATTAAGTATCAGGATGAGATTCTTGGACCCATTGTCAGACCCTGCGCTTGTGCAAGTAGTCCCGGGTTTCTCCTGGTGCACGACAATGTCCGGCCTCATACGGTGAGAGTATGCAGGCAGTTCCTGGAGGATAAAGGAATTGACACCATTGACTGGCCCCCATGCTCGCCTGACCTAAATCCAATGGAACATCTGTGGGACATTATGTTGTGGTCTATCCAGCACCACCAGGTTGAACCTTAGACTGTCCAGGAGCTCAGTGAGACCCTGGTCCAGATCTAGGAGGAGATCCCCCAGGACACCATCCATAATCTTATTAGGTGCAGGAATACTAGCATATAGGGGTCATGCAAACTACTGAGTATCATTTTAAGTTGCTCCAATGAAATTTCAGCTAAATGGACTAGCTTGCTGCTTCATTTTTTGACTTTCATTGTCATTTCCATCAAACGGCGTGGGATCCTCTTGATCCTAACAAATTACCAGGTTTACATAACTTGTACTTAGTTACAATTGTTTAAACCAAGGATCTTGGAATTTGAATTTGTTTAGAAATAGCCCCAAGACACCCTCCTTGAGTTCCTTGGACTTCCCCATTGTTCTGAGTATTAGTCATTCTGATGAGTGACTAATACTTTTTTTGCGCTGTGTAAGTGAAACTACCGATTATAGTCATTTATGATCAATAACAAGAAGTTAATAGGATATCGTATAAGCTCCAGCACCACTTAAAATATATATATTATATTAAATCAAAAATAAATTCAAATTGGTGAACTCAATTTTTGTTTATAAAAGTCATTAAACATGTATGCTGTACAATCATTCCACCCTGGAAAAAGAACAGTTTAAAGCAATCGTCATAAGTGCAAAATTATCAAGGAATAAACAGATGAATTGGCTGTGTTGATAAAGTAATAGAGGTGGTCAAGCCACGTATCCACTTTCAAGCTTGCTAGAAGTATACAAACTGTTTTTGCTTTTTGTTTTGTGTTACCGTTTAAATTTGTGCAGTTTCAAAAAAAAAAATCACTCCACCTATTTAGTGCTTTCCTGGTAAAATACAAAGAAAACAAAAACATGTGGCTCAAGACTTTTGCACTGCATTACATATGGAATTTAACTGATTGAAAAGACACTCAGATGCAACAGAAAATCTGTAGGAAACCGAAGTGAATTAAGTAATTTCAAAATAAAATTAAAATAAAACAGTGAATGATTATTTTTCATCAGTGTTTGAGACATCCCAATCTTTACTGTGATTTTTTTGATGCAGAATTATAATTGTTTTAGATGCTACCTTTATATACTACTAATACTAATAAGTAAAAACTCAGTTAAACAAAAATATGTGTAAGAAGGTATATGCACACACTTCCTACAAGGCAAGACTGAGGCCCCTCCAAAGGAATGGGGTCCCTTGTGTCACTGCAGCCTTAAATAAAATACCCTGTTGCATACTGCACACATACAGTAGTTGTATGTGTGGTTACGTGCTTTCGTCTAAAGTTTTGAAACACCGTTATGCGTCTGTTACCGTGTCCTGCAGTGACCCCCACCAGCCCGCTCTTATATGTTTGATGTGTCTGAGCTGTCTGACAGCTTCAGTGCTGTGCTGCGCTGCTACAGGTTATTACACGGCTACTCATTGGCTGCTCTGACAGAACAGAGGAAAGTAGGTCCCCAGTATTTAACGGGCCGTACTATTTATGCCTAAACGGGGTGATAAAAGAAATGAGCGACTGTATTATGTTCTTCCCTTTTCACTCAGACTGACACTGCCAGTTGCAGAGTGGAATAATTGTTTGTTATTTAACTTTTAAAATATAGTTGAAGTGTGTGAACGTCGAGAAACGTAAGCGTTTGATAAGTCGCACACATTCATCACCCCTCGCCGGATCAAGCGGATGGTTTGGCTCAAAATGGCTGTAGAGAAACAGTTTTGAGGATCGACGCTTTTGCCAGGTTTTTAAGAAAAATGAGCCACCCTGTAGTTTGAGGGCACATCCGCCACATAACTGGGGATCCAGGTGAGACACGTTTAAAGGTTATTCAACATTTGCACCCGACCCGTAGCTTACAGGGGGGGGGAAACAAGGCCGAAAACGGCTCGCTTTGCAATGTTGTCAGGGTGCCTTGTACTTGCAGCGGGAACAATCCCTGGCTCTGGTGTTGATTTATAGTGTGGATAGCGGCTTCAAACTGAAATAACAGTCTCCAGAAAGTGTGGAATTTGGTGTAAAAGTACTCATGCATCACACGGTGGGTAGAGGAAATGTAACTACGATGTCATACAGGCTGTGTGTAGCTAATGCAGAGCAGGCCTGCGGCTAACCCTGCAGCTGTGCTGTGCACAAATACGTCACCAGGATAGGATTCCCTGCAGTGAGATGTGTACACTGACACAAAGCAGACCCGAGACATGTGGAAGCAGATACTAGGCTGATTCATATTGTTTTGAATGCAACCCAACGTCTGCCCTCAGCTGAGTTCCTGGGCTTTTAACGTGTGAGTGGAGGATCGAGCTGGAGCCCCAGTGTGTATAAATTTGATGGATATCGGTCTTGATTGCTGTAGACGTTATAACTAAGGCTGTGCAGATGGGTCAGGGGTTTAGCCAGGATATGCAGTATAATGCCAGCTGACATTTAGTGGCTGGCAGAGATTTTGTCATTCATACAAATATGTGTGTCAAATATCTAAAATAAAGAACACTGCAAGTCATGCTGCCAAGAATTTATAGGACCTTTTGGAGCAGTGCAATGAGATGCAGCCCCCAAAACATTTCTTAATTGTCAGAAGTTGTGATTTTATTATAGCATATGTGATTTTTAAAGTAGATAATAATAGATGTACTTGTATATTTTCCACCTCAGGCCCTTTGCAGATTAAGAGCTGCGGTGTTTATTCAAGAGGTTCCCAAAAGATGATCAGAACTAAAGAACATCTGCAACATGCACACCATTTGTTTCAGAGGGTTTTAATCGGTTTTTAATCACTTTTCTATGTGAAACTGTGTACAGTGCTTGACACAGAACTGTCTGTGATTTGTAGTGGAGATTGGAATGTGCACATGTGATGTGATTATGCATTTACCCTCTGTGAACACTTATTTTGCATGAATCTTCTGAAAAATATCTGATTGTTATCATGGGCGCTCACTGAGTCTGTCATCCTGCAGTTCAACTCTGCGATCCTGGGCAGTGGCACAGGAGATGGTGGTATTCCTGCTTTGGAATAAAAGCAGATGAAATCAGCAATACTGAGTATTTCTGAAACGGTGTTTAGGGGAACCCATTCTCCCCACTCTCTGTGCATTGTTTTAAGTGCCAGTGGCTGCTGTCCAACCCCCAAAAATGTTTCTACCTCTGTGCTTAACAGCTGACAAGCTGTTCTTTTCATCAAATGCTGCTCATTTTCCCCCCTCCAAACATACCTCTGGTGATAGTCCCAGAAGAGCTCAGTTTACCTGCATGTGTCCAGAGCGCTTGTTTCCAAGTGCAGTCTCGCTTATCCAGATGTTGATTTTTGTGATGAGATGGCAGGTAAGGTTTCCCTCTGATCACTCTTCCAATGTCGGCCCGGTTTGCGCATCCATGCGTCACAGTGGAACCATCACTCCTGAGTCAGCAAAACCTTCCTGCTGCTCGTTTGTAGAGCCACAGAGGGCTTCTTTTTGTTTTTTCTTTCAGGCATGCTGTTTGATGTGGAAGTCAAGGTTCTTGACTTAATTGCCATTGCTTAGTGACATTTTCACACAGTGGAAATCCAAGGCTGGAGGAGGGTTGGCGTCTTTAATAGATCTGTGATTGGCAGGCTTCAGTTTTAGATCAGCTGTCTGCTTATGGGAGCTGTGGAAGAGTCAGAGAATTTGTAGTATGACAACAATGAGACATGTACTAGAAGTGGAATGAAATCTTTGTTACACATTTATGTGGTTTTTAGATTTTTGGTTCCAGTTCTGATCTCAGTAAACAGGCCGATGGGCTGCTGTTGATGCCCTTTTCAGTTCTTTCACAGAAAATGGAAAGTGGATATTAAACGCTTTTAAAGATGTTTTAATGACGGATTTTGGAGAGGATGGAGGGAGAAAATTCCCCGCCAGTCAGAGCCATCTATTTGGAGCTGGAAATTTGTCTTGCTGTGGTATACATGTTCCAGCCAGTATTCTTGGTCTTTCTTTCTAGACACAGCTATATATTATGGTCACCATCTACAGCAGCCCAGTATTTATTTATTTATACATAATAAAGATGCTGTAACAGTCTATCTTTACTGTGGGAAAGTCTGAGACTTCAGTTCAGTGCCTTGCTCAAGAGCACCTGGCTGGCAGCGTTTTAGAGAAGAGCTCTTTTTCTCCTCTTGCTGGTCTGCTTGATTTGATGCCAGTGAGAACTAATTCAGAAGTGCAGAATATCTCATGTGGTGGCACATTAAGAGAAAAAATGTTTTCACTGGAAAACCCTTTATTCACAGAAATCGCTGTTTCAGCGATATTTGTGCTGATGATGGAAAACAGGTCATGCCACTCAAATCAGAAGATGACTTTCTGCATTTAGTGGAGGTCTTACACTCATAACAAAACTCCTCCAACACATGCTTCACAAACAGTAACCGCCACCACTCAGTTTCCTACCACCAGCCTCTCCAGTGTGATTGAGCTTGTTGTCATCACTGGAAATCCTGCATTCTGTTTCTGTTCTGATTGGCTGGCTCACAGAAAAAACAATGAAACCAAAAAAAGAAAAGAAAAGCTGAAGAATTGACAGAAAAATCTCTCTCTCTACAAACAGTGTCCTAGCCTAGGACCTGGATGTCATATCCAGGCCATGCAGCTTTATAGTGTGTGAATGAAAGCATGGAGTAGCCAGGAGGGAGTCATCATTATCATCACCTCTTTTAGCCTGACAAAATACTAGCCCCCCTGAAAAACTGACCAATGCTGAGTATTTAACTTTGTAATGCTCAAAGTTTGTAAAATCAAGTTAAAACTGAGAGTGAGCTTCCAGTTTATACACAGCATACAAACTTCAGGAAAGGTTTGAACTGTAACGGGCAAAAAACAAATAATTATTGTTATTGTTGCTGTGGAAATTTTTTTTTTTCTAGTAGAATAATATAAGCATCCAAAATATAACTAGGATGCTTGGAAAAGCTGTGTTTAATTCTTTGCTCTGTTTTGCAGCACTTAATAATTCTGTCCTGTCTACGTGTGTATGTATAATATAAGACGCGAGCTACCAAGTTATTGATTAATACTTTTTAGCAGGTAGTTGTCTGCAGATATTCAAACTATCCAGTAGCTTTTGGCAAATAGATGAACAGAGGAATTTTCTCTTTCATCCCTACAATGCTGCCTTGCTGAACATGATGTACTCGATGCCATCAGCTCTCCATCAGTTGCAGGTTCTGGTTAGTGTGATTGTCCACTTTACAGCTGATCATAGTAAAGAGATCTGACAGGTCACAGGAATGGCAGCGAAAACATGCAGTTGGCAGGGGCTAGCCAGCTAACAGCAACAAAAGTTAGGAGGACAGTCCACTGTTAAACTGATAGTATATGCAATGTTCTCTCGGATTGATGGAGAAAGAAATATGCTAACATTTTAAATGAATCACTCCCTTATTTAAAAGGAATAAACGTGTCCCCAGAATGTCATCAGAATGTGTATTTTCCTGTTATTTATGACTGTATCATAAGAATAAATACTCTATTCTATCTAAATAAACCCTGTCAATCAAACATTTACGGTGCTAATGTGTTTCCTTTGGCCCTGGGTAATAACGTCTTTTATGGAAGGAAAAACTGAAAAAGGAAAAATTTTAATAAAAAAAATGTATTTAAGCACTGCTGGACTTCCAGCTAATTTAAAGTAATAATGAATATGCTGCACTTGCCATTTTCTTTACTCTCTTCTTTAGAATAAAAAGAAAAATGCCCACGGAGACGAGCGCAGCATATTTATTGTGAACTTAAATGAAGCATTAAAGGCAGCAGAGCAGCTGGCTGCCTTTCACTCTTAGTGACCTGAATATTTGTGAAATCCTTGCTGTGTGTGTCCCTGGCCGTTATTTCTACGGGGAAATCTGAAGATTTCTCTGGAACTGCTTTCTACTGGAGAAGAAATTCCTGACAATTAGTCAGATGACTAATTAAACATAATGGATACATTACTGAAAGTAGTTTTTATAGCAAAGCTGCCACAGACAGCATAGAGACAGTAGTCGATATATTACATGTTATAGCAAATGTAGTTTTTGGTTTCTTGTGAGCTGAACAGAACATTTGGTGATCTCCTCCACTCTCACTCAGTATTGTAATGAAGGTATTTCAGTGATTTCTGATGTTGTAAACACAAGGCTATTATCTGATCACCAAAATGGTCAGGATCCCCGATCAAAGCTGCAGGCGCTGTTAACCCAAGCAGTGAGGTGTGATGGCAGCACCCTGCCAATATTTGCATAAGAAAATGAGTATTTGTATGCTGTACAAAGAATTAAGTGTAAGGAAAAGTGAAAAGAAAGAGGAAAGGTCTCAATAAAATAAATACATTTAGATAGGTGGTTTATGGTAAGTGGACTGATTCTTATATAGTGCTTTTCTACTCTCCCAGAGTACTCAAAGCGCTGTATACAACATGCCTCATTCACGCAAGTGCAAACTAATCCACGTTCACACTCTGATGAACACATCGGAGGGCAACCTGGGGTTAGTATCTTGCCCAAGGATATTTGACATGCAGACTGGGGAAGCCAAGGATCGAACCACCAACCTTCCAATGGGTAGCTGATCTGCTCTACCACCTGAGCCACAGCCACCCATTATGGTTGTAGGGTTTAACTTAACTATTCACTAAACTTGAATGACTTGAATTGCAATGAATAACTGGAAAAACTGGGGTTTTCTAAAATGTTTGACTGGTAGTGTATGTATTAAAAATTCCAATTATGTGTGACCTCATATTCAAGGTCAGAGGTCAAGTTTTCTGAAAATCTCTGTAAATGCAGTAACTCAAAAAGGAAGTCACCAGGATTTAGAAATGTATATGATCTCGTAGCTAGACTAATTTAATTGGGACATTCCCCTAAAGTTTGCTCTGTTGTGTATCTTTCCTGTGGGTAACTGTTTTGGGACTTCCTGAAATATCAGTAAGATGCCACATAGCTTAACCCCGGGTAGAAGAATCATAGGGCTATGGCACGGGCACCCAGGATCCCCTCGAACAGTAGAATCTGAGCTAATAGACATCAGACCTGCATGGCTAGATAAGTGGCAAAATGTTTTGATTTGACCTAATTCGAGTGAAGTGGCCCTTTTGCGATGTGCAGAATGGCGCTCTCTGCCTTTAAGTGGCTGCTTTATGTTTGCCTTGCAAGGACTGTCTCATGTGACATGAGCGCAGGTCACTCCAGCTGAGCACGGCAGCGTAAACTGAGTGTGCACTTCATTTAGGCTAGCTGCCAGATTATGTGACATATCCACTTATAAAGCTAATGACGTACTCATAAATCAGCTTTGATTGTGGCTTTGGTAAATCTGGGAAATGACTTGCATTTACTTTTATTGTTCATTTCACAGAGCAGCTTTCTGCTCACTTGGAAAATTGGTTAGCCTACACATTTTTCTTTTAAAGATTTTTCTTTTTTTCGCCGACTCAGAGCCGCGCTCTGGCCTACAGATGACTCAGCATGAGGAACACCCTCTCTGTCTTCCTACACGCACGCACGCACGCACGACCTCCTTTATCACACAACTCACTGTGGGAAATGTCTCACACTTTTAAGGTTCAACGATTAAAAAAAAAAAAAAAAGAATTGTGCTACATGATAACATCTCCCACCACCCCCTGCTCCCAGAATATGAGCGAGGGGCTGGCATGCAAAGCCCAGCATCCAGCGTGTAAACATGTTTGAGCGCCAACAATTGGAGCATTTAGTTCTAGCCGGCGCGCAGCTAAGCTGTGGTTTCACATGTGGCTAGATGAGGATGGTGGAAGCAGGCAGAGGAAACTTAGATGCTTGTCTAACATTTCCGCTCAATCATAACCAAGATCAGGTTACCATAACGCACAAACACACACACATGCACACACCAGATTTCTGCACTCAGGCATCATTCTGTTTCCAAGCTTTGAAGTAACAGCCTAAGTAGTAGAGTAACAAAAAAAGGCTAAGAAGAAGCTGAGAGCATTCCCAAAACTTGTTGACATTTTACACGAGGGATATGATAATACAGCCTAGCATTCCGCCCGTCATTCTGCATGGATTAGCTCGCAGGTCGGACTGTGTAGCTGCTAATAATTGTGTTTTTCTGAGCTGAAACTTGCTGGAAGGCTTGGCCTACTTTCTCAGTTATGGTGCGTCTACATTATGGGCCCAATATAGACCCTGCAAAACTGAATTAACATGCAGCTCTTTTCCTAAAAAGATAGAACTCTCCTGTGTGAGTTTTGAAAAGAAAACCTTAAAGTTTCTCATCCCATTTAGCCCACTTTCCCCCCCATTTTTTTTTAGTTCTATCTGAATTCTGTGCAGATGATATGCATTGCATCTGTTAAGTGCTGCCCAAAGAAGTCAAGAGTGGCGGATTGAAGAACAAGGAAAGTGCATCTCTAGCCTGAATAATGAATAGGCGACCATATTGTGGATGGGGGAAAAAAAGGAGGATGTGGTTCAGTAATAGTCTGGTGAGCATTTCTTTCTCGGCTAAATTGTTGGTCTTGCTAGACTCTTGTTTCCAAGAAAAGTTAATGAAAATTACATGTGAAGTCTAATGACCGACTGTTACAGGATTTGTAGGCTGCAGGCAGCTAAGGTATATTATTATATTAGGCTGCCCCTCTGAGTATTAGCATAGTTCCTGGCTGTGTTCCACTTCTAGCAAACCATTTTGGTCAAAAATGCCACCGAGTGCTGTGATGAGAGTAGACTTCAGTACCGACCCTGTACTTACCGGTTACAGGGTGGTACTTTTTAGATTTGTCAGTGTGATGCGTCACAAGTCAAATCAGGTGCTTTATGATAACGAGTTTCAGTTACAGCTCTTACAGATCTAGTGAGAAAGTGTATATACCTTTTTCTGCAATACCTCCACACTGGGGTGCCCTTGATCAAAGCCCTTAACCCCAAGCTTAACCTCCAACTGAAAACAGCTCTTAAAAATGTGTAGCAGGATGTTCTCTCTGTTTGTATATAAAGGTTTTAGGAAAAGGAAGCTGCGTTCTGCCACGATCATGAAGTGGTTTAGTGGCCTAGCCCTGCTATGAGTTGGTGCAGTCATGGGGTTTTCTCATCATTCTCTATTTTTGTATTGGAGTTTTTTAAATGTGTATAGCAGGGTATTTTTAAAGGTCTAATTTTGCTGCAATGTTTTGCAAATACTGATGGTTGCTAAAGAAGAACAAGAGTATTTTTGAAGTTTAAAGTTATTTTAAAAAAGTCTCAGTTTCATTAAGTCTTAAGAGGAAATAAATGACATTTAAACTGGTTACTTGGGGCATAAATCCATAAGCATGAATCAAGTAGGTTTCATTTGTTCTGGTTCTTGTTGGCCCCTACAAAAACAAGGCATA
This sequence comes from Pundamilia nyererei, assembly GCF_000239375.1. NCBI lineage: Eukaryota > Metazoa > Chordata > Actinopteri > Cichliformes > Cichlidae > Pundamilia > Pundamilia nyererei. The sequence goes on along the minus strand of NW_005187502.1, from coordinate 2,060,604 downwards.
GTGCTCCTACTACCCCCCCAATCCTCCATTCTGTGTGAACCCTGTTCTGTTTTTCTACACATCTCGCAATAAAGCAGGACCCGAGTCATGACACTTAAAATTATCACTGATGTTGTGTAAGAAGCATTCTTTAGGGACTAGTAGGCAGTTTAATCTTACAGTTTAAGAGTTTGAATGCCATACACAGTGCTGATTTTTAACTCTACTAGAGTCGCAGAGCTAACACACTTTGTTGTGTTGTTACCGGTGTTACAGTGTCTTATTTTCCTTGATATAAAATGTGAAATATGTCTGGTCTTCTCTTGTTCCAAATGTTGATATTATGTCGTGTTTTTATGAGAAACAGAGAGTATAGGAGTTGTTCTAAAAAAATAAAATGGGGCTACAGATATCAGCTTCTTTAAAATGCTCACCAAGCTGAACGTGAGCATTTTAAAGAAGCCGATAAAGGAAAAGGGGCTAACGCTGGAGTTCATAGTTAGCCACAAGCTAGCAGCCTCGGTATGAGCAAATGATCCGAGCAGTTATGAGGAAACTTGTAGAGGCCAGTTATGTCCTGCTAGTTGGTGAAGTTACTGCAAAATGATGCACGTAACTGACATTTATTTTATGCTGGCCTCTGTAAGTGTTAAAGTGATCCTTTGCTTTCTGCTCCGTAGAGCAGGTTAATTCCCGGTTAAATGTTTTGGCCTATATGAAGACGGATATATTTATTTATGTCTGCCAGTCTAAGTATCTCACTTAGCTCCAGACATCAGGGAAAATGGAAGTCATTTTGGGCCTACGCGTGTTTATTCTGTTTGAGACGGGTTTGAGAATTTGAAACCCAAACCCACGCCTTGTCGTCCCTCCGAGGCCCCTCCCACTCCGGCGGCGGGCACGGCGCTCGCATGAAAGTTAGAAGAGAGGCGTTCGCTTTCATCCCCTGTCATTTGGCCATTTCCCAGATATACCATCTCACCTTCCCTCCCCTCCGCTCTCCTCTTGCTGCTCATTTCTCTGCCCGCCCTACCCACTGTCTCCTCAGCCTCTCATCTCTCGGCATATCTTTCCTCCAGACACATTTGTGTGTCTCCCTGCCTCCATCCCACAGCTATGATTTAGGCGTCAGGGCTGCTCCCACTCCTTCCCAGCCCTGGATCAAGTTACCCCGCCATTACTCAGACGTTCCCCCTGCGATGGTGCTCCATGTCAGGGGTGTAGCGGAGCCTGCCTGCCTCTCCAGACCTGCAGACTAGCTCAGTTCAACCACAGACGCCCCTGGTCAGTGGAGTCTCTCCAGCTATGGCACAGACTCCCTGGAAAATGATGTGGCGTGGTGGGCAGAGGGGTTAGTGTAGTTTTACTTTGGTTTCTATGTGGGACGCTGTCGTAACTCCAGCACTTGGGCTGCTTTCGCCTGGCCCGCAGAGCAAACGGGCTGCATTGGGGATCTTTTGTTGTTGTCGTTACCAGTTCACCCGCAAACACTAGACTGTGCAGACTGTGTACCGGCTGTGAGCCACACAACAAGCCCAGCCCTTCCATGCGTCACAAGTCGACGGGTGATTTGTGGGCCTCATCGTTTTATGGTTATGTAATGTCGGTTCCTTTGACGAGTAAAATGTCTTGTTAAAGCCCACACCGCCCTGTGCCCATAAAAGTGACTGATGCAGGCAGTATGAGGGCCTGGCTATCCCGTTAGGTTTGGTCTCCCATCCTAGACAGCGTGTCACGGGGCCTGGATGAGAGCTGTCCAGCTTGTGTAGCCAAAACATGACGCTGCAGAAATTTCACAGGCTTGGCTTTATCACTTGATTGATGCACGCTGAGTAAAACTGCTAAATCCACCGAGGAATTGTGGGATCCTATAGGTCTAATTTATGGCAGTCACTGGGGGAAGGCGTATACCTGTTTCTCTGCCCACGCCCCCTTTCATTGGGTGTAAAGTTTTATAGAGGCTATAGCATCCTACTCCCATTAAGCCTGTTGTGCACTTCAGTGGAGCCATAACTCCCTTTCTGCTATCGCCAAGCTTTTCAGCTCCTCTGTAATTTATTTAACTCTGACATATGGCTGTCCTGCACGAGGCAAGGTAGCATATCACAGCACAGGAAGGCCCGCTCAGGCTAAGCTAATCCTTTCTAATTGAAAGGGAGGCAGCGTTGTGGGCCAGTGGCTTGTACGTCGCTCATCTTTCTGCTTGTTTTACAGTAATGAGACATCTGGGGCCCGAGCGCAGAGCTGTTTGTAGTGGGAGAAGTGGTTCCCGAGCCCGAGGGCCTGCAGGGCTTTCGCAGACAGAACAACAGAGCTGACTGCTTGTTTGCTCCTATCTGTATGTGGGCATTTTTATTTTGCCCTAGCCGCCTTGGCACGGTGTCATCAGCCATGCTAATGTTAGATTTGATTTATTTCTTTGGAAAGAATAATACATTTGGGAAATTTAGGACAAGGATGAGGCTATTTAAGTTAAAGGGAGGACGTTTCATTGCCCTGTCTTCTAATATTAAGTTTGCATTCTCTACATCTCCTGTGTTGGTCTGTAGCCTGTTATTCTGAATATAAAGCTGCCAAGAGGCTGTCACTTAAGGTATAATTTGACTATAGGTTTTTTTTAGCATCAGTGCAAACTGAAGTTCTGTTTTACTTCAAATGTATTTACTCATTATTTATATTGTGTGTTGGCTGTAGTTTGTGTATTGAAGAATAAAATTGGTTTCTGTTAGTTAGATGGTGAAGAGCAGCGGCCTAAAACAAAAACCTTGCAGGCTGGGCACTGTGGGTGTCATAGTGTCACTCAGTCACTTATAGCTCCAGGTTGGCCCTCAGTACAGCTTCCCTGTTTATGAGGAGAGTAAGAGAAACCTTTTTCTTCTTTTCAACCACACTGATGTTCCTCGTGAGCTTATAGTTTAGCTGAAATTGACCAAAGTTTGACATGTTCTCGGTTCTGCAGTTTTGACTGCAACTCAACTGATTTTCTCCATGTGGGCTGAAAGCAGTTAGCAGTTTATACCATATGTAAGTATATAGTTTTATGCCACCCAGCGTTTATTATGATTTTTTCCCCATTGATTTGAGTAGGGTAGTGGATGTTTGTCCATAGGCTACAGCTAGTATAAGAGCAGGCTGATCCTAACAGTCATATAAGAGAACTATATGGGTGCTTTTTCTGTTCGTGTGTAATTTCTTGATCTACCACCAATCTAAGTAAGTGTTTGCATATGGTTTTATTTTTCATTTTCCTTCCATTGTTTGTTGTGAGCTATAACTAGTTCTGTCTAGATGTTTTTAATATTTCCAAAGGAGTCTTGTAACCTTGTAAACTTGAGCTTGTTCCTTCCCTTTTGGTGCATCGATCCTATTCTCTTCACCTCTTAAACATTGTCTTTAGGGAAAGGAAGAACTTTACCACAGTGACTTCATGTCCATCCTATTCTTCTGGATGTGATGTCTCAGGAGCACCAGGAGGAGATGTATTTGTACTTGAGGATGAACTGATGGATGAACTTGGATGAACTTCTCAAGATTTCACTTGGTAATCATAGCACATCTGGTAGTGATCTAACTGGTTAAAATGATAATGTAATGATAACGACATATTGTTTTGCACACATACACTTTCTTTGCGTGTTTTTATTTTTATCATTCTTTTCTCCCAACTCGTCTGTGATCAGTTTCCTGGTGGGCAACCCTCCCTGAATCTGAAAGTTCAGTTGTTCTTCTGTTTTTTAAATCTAACGGCTGGCCTGTCCATGTTGTTGCTGCTGCAGACGGATGTGGTCCCTAACTCCACTGTCATGGACTGCAGCTGGCAGCTGTAGTCGTTGGGCTCTGGAGCTCAGCTGTGGGTTGGAGAGCTACGCTCCTCTGTGCTGAGGCTGCAGAACAGTAACTCCGTGACATCGGAGTTGGAGTTAATTGCAGCTTCCTACTGAGACAAGAGGAGAAACTTGTAAACTAATATTTACAAGTTAGATCTACTCAATTTAGCTCAGTGGCAAACACTGTAATGTTTTCTTTGATGCCATAAGGAGGAACAAAGAGGGATCTGTGATCACATTTTCCCATTTGGTTCAATAATGAAATGGCAGCTTGAAGCTGTTGTTCCCATCTCTTAAATTCTTTGAAGTCCCCATAATGAGTCTTAACAGACATGGATTTACACTGCAGCATGACCGGTTGGCAGTCATTCTTGCCTCCCCCCCCCCCTCCCTCGTTCTACTACCACCTTGTTTATTTGCCCCAAGCTACAAGCAGTCACACTGTCCTTGCATTGCCATTTTCACACAGAAACGGTGACCTGGCAGTGCATTAAGGCAGATCTGCAGCTACACTTCGAATCCTGTTGGACACGCTGAACCCTGTGCGGCTCACCAGAGACCTCTAAATTACTGCTTTTCACAACCAGAAAAGCACCTTGCATGTTTGAGAAGAGCTTTTTTTCCCCTTCTATTTTCTTTTTCTTTGTTTGCAGTTATGTTTTTCTGTCTCAGTGGCAACTACACAAACGCACGCACCGAAAACACTTAAATCTGATATCTTTCCTTGTGCAAGATGCTTTTTTCTGTTAAAAGCAGAAGTTGGATCTCTCTCACTTCAGTGTGGAACGCCAGCGTTACTTCACGTTTTATCCTGCTCAGGAAAATATATGCTCACACTCTAAAAGCCATGAGGCTAACCTCGGCACAGATATTTAAGACGCTTAAGGTTAATACTAAACTGCTGTAATCCAGTTTTTGGTTGGATTCAGAGCAGAGATAGCAGCGGTTCAGCATGTACCTGTCAGTACTAAATGATTGCTTATTTCCTGCCAGAGAAGAGTGGAGTTGGGGGGGTTGGGATGGAGTAATAGCAAGCAGCTGCCTCAGCTGGACCTTACCTTTCCTTTTTGTTAGCCTGCTGCTCTCTGAAAGCTAACCTGCATGCCAGAACGCCTACTCCCCCCCCCCAAAAGTTCTGCCCTGGCTGTCCGAGATACTAAGCGCTGTAGGTGGCACATAATCCGGATGCAGCATGACAGGGAACAGGCTTGATCCATCTTGTTGAGTGAGAACTTCTTGTTGGGGTGTTTGGACAAAGCCTTGTCGTTTTGTCCTGAGAGGTTTTTTTTATTTTATTTATTTTTTATTCATGCTGCTTTTCTCCGATTAACTAAATGCTCCAACGATCGGCCAAGTTTAAGCAGCCAGCACGAGTGGCCATATTTTATATTTATCACACAGAGAGAGAGGAGCAGTGCAGGGCAGTTGCACCGGCTATCACTCTTTCATTGGAAAACGATAAACATAAATCTGCGGAATGCATCCCTGTGATCTGAGTCCGTGGTGGATCAGGGAATGACGGGGAGTAGCAGAAGGCCCGATCTGCTTCGCCTTCCTCAGGCAGTAGAATTCGAAGGCTCTCTGGCTCTGTGGGGTTTGCTGACATTTTCTTTTTTGGGGAGGGGGCCCTTCAGCAAAGGCAGACAGTGTCACAAGTGCAAGATTGGTGCTTTAAAAAGTCAGTGAGGATGTGAGAGCTTCTTGGAAACCCCCTAAGCAATACAGAGAGAGTTTGGGTAGGGCAAGGCTTTTCCCCTGAATCACAGCTAATTAACGAAGTAATTAAGATCGGAATCTCGGCTCACAGAATTGTCTATACGTTCAAATAGGCCATCAAATGGAAAATCCCTTCCATTTGTGAAAGGGCTAATTTAAAGCGTTCAGACCTTTTCCTCTCCATTTTTCCCCGCCGTGTGTCACACAAGGGACATCTGTTGAAAAGAGCAAGGCAATGTTACGGTGAGTTAATGCGCTCTCCACTCCATCAGAAGCGCTGTTCATAATGCATTCGCTATACACATTTCAGCTTGAGTGAATTTATTTCAATAAATAATGTCACTCCAAGGACACGCTTCGATCTTTGCACGGCGGCCACGCTCACCGTAAGCCACGTCGTATTGTTATCTCATTCCTCCTTGTGCCAAATGATAGATTAACAAACAGTTTAGAAACGGGGCACTGAGTATGTCTGCACTTTTATCATCTCCGCACACTGCTAAAATAACCTCCTCCTCTTTATGATGGATGTATTTTCCAGTTTTATTCTGCTCCTACAAGCTGGACTGCTATCTTTAGGTATGGCCATAATGTTAGGGCTTACAGGGAATTTCATATGGTGGGCAAGAAGTGGATACGATTTATGGCTGGGATTATGTCCAGTGTGCTTTTTCTGGTAGGTGCTATTTAGGTGGTGCTAGCATGTACTGTTTAGACTTTTCCCTATGCCTGTCTCTTTCCTGAGTTTCTTCTAGAAGTAGAAAGCTTGTTGGGAATTAAGGGAAGTGTAAAAGAGGTCGTGGATTGGTGAGTGGTTGACTGGTTGACCTCTATTGTGAAACTCATTCATGAAAAAAGGGCATTTTGTAGCATTGTTTCCCTGCAGTGTCTCTAAGGATTTTGAACTCTCTGGTTTAGCTGCAGTTAGTTTAGTTTAGTTGGGTTTTTTTGGGTTTTTTTGAGCAAGGGGGGGTTGGAGTGCTGAGTCACCAGCTAACGCAGACCTTCCCAAAGTGTGGGGCCCGCCCCCTAGGGGGGGCGCAGAGCCATTGCAGGGGGGGCGGAATGAAA
>NW_005187502.1:2037384-2053931 GCF_000239375.1 Pundamilia nyererei | reverse complement strand
ATCCCACATTCTTGATTTTTAGTTCACAAACACTCCTTGTAATGACTAACTACTCCTGACATTTTGGAGATGTTAGCTCTTTATACAGTAAAGTTACAGTGGGATACAAATAACATCAGGCTGATCCTGCCGCGATTTGTTCCCCCCGTCTAAATCACGGACAAACAGGATCCCACAGCTGTTTATGTTTTTAAACCCATTTTGCACAGAGAGGCATGTTTTGAAAAGTGTATTGATAGCAACGTTGAATATTATTACACAGGAAAAAAAACCAACTACATGTAAAATAATTACACCGTGACGCCTCTGCCTTTGTAAATGGAGGGACAGTAACTGTGTGTGTGTATGTAAGCCTGTAAAAACCGAAGATAGTCAGATTAACAGTATTTTGTCTCTATCTGCTATTCTGCAATTCATCTCATGTAAACAATAACGTGGCGCACAGAGTGACGTGGAAGGCACATACCTTTGACGTTGTGTGACGAACTCTGTATTCCTCGTCCACAGGTAAACACAAAAAAGGAGTTTTAAAAAATCTCCGTTTTCGGTGATTTGAAATGCCGTTTACGTGTGGACGAAACAGCTGCGTTTTCAAAGATACTCGTGTAGGTGCGGACGTAGCGTAAAAGAGTTAGTAGTTTATTTTCTTACTACCTGTAATTTATTGCAGATTACTTGTATTTGCTTAATTGTTTACTAAATGTTTGAGGTGTGAAATAAACCGAAATATCCGAACATATCTGACAAATGAAATACTAAAATTTCATTCACTAAAACTGAAGCATGAGCTTCTTGGGCAGGCTGTACCGCGCAGCATGCTGTTTTTATTATGAGATTATTCGATCAAAAGGCTCAAAGGCATCAGCAGCACAGAGTGTGCACAGTTCAAGATGAGACTTAATGGAGGTGAGTCCAGCAGATGGCTACCTTCCTGTACAGTTTTGATGAAAAGGGAAATTGGCTATTGAGACCATAACAAATTTTTGTACCTGACCCTAAACATGCTTATTTTGTCACTGATCTTGGTAATTTTAACATGGCCTGCGTTATACTTCACGTGTCTCTCTAGTCTGCTAGAGTCCGCTTGGGTCCATTTTTGGGTCCAAGTGTTGTTAATTCTGTCATCAGACTGTGTCAACGAGGATTCATGTGGATGTCCACGTCCGTGCCAGTTTGTTTCGAACGCAGACGCTCATCCACAGACACTTTATATTACAACGAACCAACTGCGCATGCACCCCAGGCGGTGGACTTCAAAAAGACCTCAAAGAAGTGGAACAGGAACGACTTTCAGTCCATCGGGCTTCCAACTCCCCAAAACCCATTGATTCACATTTGAAGACACCCTCAAGTGGGTATTTGATTAACTACAGTATTGGCTTTACTTTCCTGTTCTGGAAGTTACTGCTTGGTACACTGCTATGTACAGTTTTTCTCCTTCAAACTATTTGTTTCCCGGTCCTGAGGTTTTCCTACTTGAACTGGGACAGAATTGCATATATGTGTTATGTTTCAAAATGTTAAATCTTTATTACTTTGTGAATGTCTTTACTTTTTTCTTGCACCATCAGCAAGTCTGTGATTCCAAGAAAAATATCTTGAGATCTACTGAATACTGTGAATGTACTGTAGGTGTATAAGCAGTTGGATGTAGAATAATTGGGCAAGCAACTGAAAAAAATGGCTAATTTAATAATAATACCCAATAATTACTGGTGATGGCATTATTAATGAGAGGCTTTAATGAGAGTACAGCCATTTTTCACCATGTCCTGACATTTTATGGACACAACAAATGACTGATTCATCTTTAAAAGTAATCAATAATGTTGCTGCTTGGGGCAGATTTCTAGTCTGACCATTATTTGAAATCGCAGCTTGTTAACTGTGAAAATCAAACAAGACAGTGATTGCTTGAAAAACACATTTCTGCTCATAAAGGCATTTAGCTCTCCTCATCCTCAACAAGTGGGTGGAGCTATAGCATGGGTATGTCTGCTTGAGGTGCCCGTCCATGAGATCTTTAATTCCCAGTAGAGCTTTGATTGCAATCTGAGGGAGTCCAAAATCGTTAGTGCCTGTAAACCCAGATCCAGGTGATGAACACCAGAAAGGATCTGTCAGGCTGACGGAGGGGTCTTATTGGACTTGTGGGACCCTAGAGGTAGCTGACAGATGCTGGGAGAGGTACCAGGTCAGATACCGGAAGGCCCACTCCCCTGGGATTAGTTTAAGACCACAGATCAACACTTTTGTCAGCCTCAAAATGATTCTTGCAAATTGTCAGAGGGGGAAGCAGTGCTCTACTTATACACGATACAGTGGGAATGCTGTTGACCTCAACTGATGATACGGTCAAGTGATGGAAGGAACACTTTAAGGATCTCCTCAATCCCACTGTCATGCTTTCCATAATGAAAACAGAGTCTGGGGGTGAGGCCACTGATATAGTTAATAGGGTTGTCACGATACTAGAATTTCAAAGTTGATACGGAGACCCAAGAAAATACTCAAGAAAATACAGCTGGGAGGATTTTGACCAAGTTTAAAAAAATTTACGTGTTGATTTTCAACTTATTTTCCCAATTATAAGTTAAATCTAACCAAAAACTTCTCGCTATCATGTATTTCCTGAGTTCCTATGGGCACTTGGTCTTGTTTGATGCCACTTATGGGTCAGAGGACAGTGCAGGAATAGGTCTCTTACTGCAGGTTTTATTGGATGATAAATGCTCTCTGCTCAGGGCACAAAGCAAACCTCTGTTTCCTGAGCTGTCTTGTACAATTTGTGCTGAGCTCAGTGTAGTGCCAGAACATTTCCACTTATGTTTCACCTCGGTCTACACAAGTATACTGTGCTGAAAGATACACCAGGTCAAACCAGTGATGGGGAAGTTGAAGCAGAGCCTATGTTGAGCTTTTTTTTTTATTTTTCCAGTGCTTTTCTTGTATTATGTTTGAGCCCCTCATCAGCCTTGTGATCACTGATGTAGGCAGCAGAGATCTGGCTAAGAAGGCACAAGTGAAACTTTTCAGGTCCTTAAAAAGTCCTTCTGTGAAATGGCTTCATTTAGATCGGCGGAAATGAAGTTTACACTTTCAGGTAACAGTATGAATTTGCCACCAAACCTAAATCACTTCCTCTTCTCCTTCCTCTCGGTCTGGAAGGGGTTACTCTCCATGTTTCCTGTCTTAATTCCCAGAGCTCCGGCTACGTTCTGATTGCTTTCTTGATGTTAAACATTCCCAGGCTCTTATAACCCTCTAGCTTGCCTCCTCCATCCAAGAGCCGTCCCAGGTGAACGAGTGGGCGAACCTCCTGTTTTTAAGGATAAAATCTCCCCCTTTTTTTCTTCTTTTTTTTTTTTCTTTACTCGGGGTTGGAGATACTAGAGGGGACTGGCGGGGCAGGGAGCTGTGCGATGGGAAAGAATTCTTTCCCTGCATACCATTTAGCTGCTGTAAGGCTGTGGGAAAGCATGTTTTCCCAACCATGCTTCATTTGAGGCAGCTTGTTACGAAAGAAGTCCAAAAGGTTTCGATTGTACAGCTCATAGAGTCGACTGGTATTTTCTGAACATCACGGTTAACATGTGCTTCTCTTTTAAACTTCATCTCTTTATTCTTCCTTACGCGATTCCTTCCCACTCCCTTTCCCCTGGAGACACCTGATCGACGGCTGAGTTATGTTATCTGGCCTGAGTCAGCGCGGCCTTCGCATCAGTCATAAAACAAAACGGGATCCAGATTGCGCTAACATGCCTGGGTAGAGGCTGCAGTGTAGATGTGACCCAGGAGCAACAGTTCAAGCTGGACTATATTTAGCTCGGCGATGCTCCGGCTAATTGCCCTCCCAGGCCTAATCATTTCCAGGCTCTGCAGCTCACAAATGACTGGAGGGGAGGCCAAACACCCACTAACCTCATGTTAAAGGGATGTCAACATCAATGGGGGATGTCGGAGCGCTCCGCAGACAAGACAGATTAGCACAATATTCTTCCTTCTCATGCGCTATTAAGATGTTCTCTAAGCGGATTGGATTGAAGAGTCCAGCATTACTGTCTGCTGCAGTGTATTAATTGAATCTGTTTTCCTGCCTCTGTATCAGTAATGTGACGACTCTTGGCAGCATCCTCTGAAAGCAACACTGCGAGCCCGTCTTCATTTCATCCTCGCTATTGAGGCCCGCTAAATCCCTCCGCTGCCGCCTCCTACAGCCAGCTTAGCTGCTTCCCCAAATGAGGAATGCGCCGGTGCCCCCGCCCCGCTTGCCTCTCCTCTGCTGCGATGTGGCGTTGGTGGAAAAGTTTACTTTTCTGCGATTTGTTCTCACCACCAGCCCTCTCCCCCGATTCGCGAGTTTCCGTCCTTGTCGAGTTGCGCTGCTTCCTGTGCGGTTCCTGTCCCAGAGACGTGCCCCGTGTTTCACCCGGGCACACGATGGCCTGGGTCAGGGGGGTGAGGGCTCTGTGCTGAGGGAGTGGGAAGATGACACAGTTTGGGTTGCCTCTCGGCCTGGTAATCGGCTCTAAGCTTCCTTCCTGGTCCAATTCCCAACGGCATGCTGGGAGATGGTGGTTTTCCAAGGCTGTCTCCATTATGCACACCTGGAGGTAGACCAGGTAGCGTGCCAGTAATGAAAATGTCACATAATTCAGTGAGCTGTTGATGGAAAGGAGAGGTGACAAAGTCACTGGCAGCACAGGAGTTGGATGCTGTGACCTCGCTGAGCAACTCTGGGATTTTAGAGTGTATGTTTCACAGTGATGGTGGTCATCCTCACAGTTTTACAGCTACAACGATGCAAATCATATGACGCTTATAGTGCCTCAGTGCCTTATCTAAGGTGGCCTTCTTTATTTTCTGAAATACACTGTTACAGTGGTGAATTCAGAGTTTCAGACAGCTTCTCTATTCTTATCTCTGCCAAGGAGGTTTTTTTGGTGGTTTTTGCTGACATTCTATTCGCAAACAAGTAGCTGGAAAAGTTTCAGATATACTGTGATCAAATTTTGTAGGGGTGTAGAGTGGGGTCATGTTAACAATCCGGTAAAGTCAGGCTTACAATCCACCAAGGCCTTGAAGGTCAACTCAATGATTTGTTGGTTGAAAATGGACTAAAAGCCTAGAAACGTGATTCTTACATGTGCCCTCACATATAGAAAGCCCTGTATAAGAATGCTAAACCTAAAATTGTGTCCTAGACACACAGGGACAAGACCTAAAACAGCTGGTTTCATACAGTGGATGAACTAAGGCCCAGCATGAGATAAATATTAATTAGTTTGAACTGTTGTGCAAAGCTGCTCTTTTAAAGACCAAGAGTAAAGTTAGTGAGCATGACTTGCTAAAAGTGAGACTTTCTTTGTTGTTGCCGTGCAGTTTAGTTTTATTATGTTGTCTCCTGGATGCTGTCACAGCTTCCTGGCAGCGCAGGACTATCATCACCTTCGATGAAAGATTTTGGCACAGGAGTCGTCATTGTCCTCCTTATTTTCATCTGCAATAAGAGGTGAACCGCACACGTTCGGTTATGCCATCTTTAGTATTTCATCTGCCTCTAAATCAAACGCACTCACTTCCCTCTGTAGGAGGCGAACACTGAAATGAGCAGCGTGAAATCTGTAAACAAAGCGGCTCATGCCAAAGAGATTTAATGTAGTGATAGTGACAGCTCTGCTAGGATTATCTGGCTGGATGATATTTTTGAAAAACAAAATACTGAGTGTGGATTAACCAAGCTTTCAATGCTATTTGTTCCCCACAAAGTCAAACCCACAGAAAGTAAAATGATGGAATATTTCCTTAAATCAAAAAGCAGCAGTGTGATACTTTTCAGGTGACTGGAGCAACGGCGTTGTTAGAATAAAACAACACAACTGTTTTAGTTTTCCATTTAGGCAGAAGAGGGAGAAATCCGAGCTTGGCGCCTCAATGAAAGCTCATATGTGGCCGACTGTAGGCTGGTCTGTCCGAGGTGAAAGAAGCAGCGAAGGATGGAGAGCGAGCGAGCGAGTGAACTGAGTTTGTCAGCTTTTTAAACCTTGAAATTGATTCTTCTTCTGGGTTCTTTTATTCTAATGACAGGCTAATCCCCCTCTGCTGTTTCCTTCTGTTATAAATAGAGCCTCTTATTTCCCTGCTCCGCCGTGCGCCGCTTCTGAAAATTAGCACTCATGATGAGTCTGCGCTCTCAGCAATCAATTTGCCACAGTAAGTCCTTCCAAAAAGGTTACCTGTGGCAACTGAGCCCCAGTCACGTTAACTTTGAATTTGCCGCTCCTGCCAATTTTGATTCAGCTAATTAAATAAATGGCTCCGTCTGGAGAGTCAGCTGAATGAAATGTCAAAATATTGATGTCGAACGCTGACGTGATTTCAGGGTGCTTGTCATAAGGAGAGGAGGAGCGTGGCTGGTAGAGGGGGGGTGTCAGCCTCAGGGCTACTGTAATCATATTAGTAGAGATCTGCTTATTTATGAGGCTGTAAGTTATTCTTGCTCAGCGTGGGCTATCCATCACAGTTTGGTTGTCTTATTCTGGCCTGCTACAGTCACACAGCTAAGAAGTGTAATAGCAGAGTATGTGATTATCAGATGGAGCTCTGTTATCTAGTCACTCACATCATGACGCTGGGGTAAACTGCTCAGAGTTAGCCCACCAGGCCTCTTTCTGGCCGAGTCAAGGAATGTTTCTTTTTCTCTGCTCACGTTTCCTCCGCCTGCTTCCTTCTGACTTCACCTCTCACCTGCCGCCTCCTGCTCCCGCTAACAGGCTCAGAATGCCTAAAATTAAATACTTCACGCTTCATACAGTGTGTCTGACCGTGTCTAAAAGCAAAAGTGTTTATAGCTGTTCTGAATGTCCAAAGTTGAAAGTGGTGCAGAGAGCATGCCATCATCCTCCAGGCAGCATCCCACTGCCTCCTAAGTCTCTTTCCAAGAGCTCCTGTCTTTTTGTGTGCTTGATGCAGTGAGTCACAGAGATGGAAATAAAGGAGCCGGTGTGCTCTTCAAAAAACAGAAGGCTGTCGGCAGGTCGGACGGCATCTGAACCTTCCTTCCTGCACACCTCTTGCTACGTGGTGTCCGAACATTTCTGCAGCTTTCTGCAGCACTCTCAGCTCGCAGCACTGCACGTGGCTGTTCAGTTTTCATGTTTACAACCACGGGCATCACCACAAGTGGCTTCCGTGCGAAGCCGTGTGAAAACGTGTGTCATTATCCCCACAGTTACACAATTATCCCTTATCGCCTCTCCACGACAGCCGCAATGCCACCCCGCCTTCGAGTGCCACCATTTGAGAAAAAAAGGTGCAAAATGTTTCTGTCTGACGGTCAGAGGCACGTCATATAAACTAGTTGTTTTCAAGCACACTTTGAGCCCGAGGGTTCACACTCGTATGCAGCTGTTGGTGGAGTAGCAAAGAGCAGTATAGTGCACACAGTGCCATCCAGATCCTACTGTGCCTGCCAATCAAATACATAAAGTTTATATTTAATTGAAAAGGTTTATGAAATGAAATACTTGGTATGCAGTGAGTCTACATATAGCATTAACTGCCCACAAAAAAAGAAGCTAATTATGGTAGAGTAAATTCTTCTCGTATATTATTGGATAGAAGTTTACAGCCTTTAAACTCATGGCTCTGTCACTGCAATTTAAATCTTTTTCAGACATCCCCAGTTTTTACCAGGATGACCCTGCAGGAAACATACCCGTCACAGGACTTCCATAACATGTTGGCGCTATAAACTGGCTCTTTGGGTGACTGTTTCTGTTATTTATTCTCTTTGTGTTTGTTTTAAGGCACAAGCAGGGGAAAAACCTGTGAGCACAGTCTAGGATCTGAATTTAAACTATAAACCTAACTATGTATTTCAGTTGTAACCAGGTATGCTTTATTTCATCATCTAATGAAGACCAAGAGCTTCCTGTGGACGTTTCAGAATCTACATAGTCTAATTTGTGATAAATGAGATTTGCAGATGATTATTTTCTTTATTTTTTCTGTCACATTTGACAAGACGCACGCATTTGCCGCTTTTGATAACTGGGACCCCCTGCTGATAATAACTTTTCTATTCTACTATGAACTACATCCAGTGGACCTGGAAAGGAAATGCAAATTCACAGCACCTTACTGAGCACATTTGGGTGTTTGTGTTGGCGACTCGGGCAGGTCTGTGGTGAGTCTGGCACGCTGTGGGGTCTCTGGGTTGCTCTGATAGCGCGTGTTCCTTTGAGGCCCCAGCATGCTGCGGATAACGACACCGGCCTCATCCAGAGTCTGATCTCAGGCCAGCTCGGAAGGAGCCAATATTTCAGGCTGCCAGGACCCGAGCATAATAAAGATACACCCACGGTTGATTGGTTGAGCACATGATCAGACGTGTAACATGGGTTTAGATAGCTGATAGTGCCGGTCCTCACTGCTCTGGTTCTTCGCTGGCACACGACGGCGCCGCCTGGATGCACCTTCAGAGGATGAGCCCACCCTTCTCGTCTCTCCTTGATCTCCTCTCGCTGTGCCTCTCTGTTCTTTCTGTGCCGCTCTTTCCCCCCCGAAACAGTCTTTCTTCTCAGCCTTCTCCCCTCCCAGTCTCTCATCAGATCCACAGGGCCAGATTTTTATCGCTTTTCTGCGAGTCCTGCGAGGGGAACCTTGAGGGTCTCAGTGGGATCAATTTAAAAGGGAAGCACTTGTCTCTCCTCCTCTCCTTGGCCCTCTCGGCTGATTGGGTCCGCTCGCCAGGAACTTGCAGGCTTTTGATCTCAACCACCCCCGTCATCACCCCCACCGCTGCTCAAAGTTTTTGTCAGAGCTTGGCTCTATGGGAGAGGGGAAAAGAATTTTTGTTCTACTTTCTGAGAAATGCTGGCCCCATCCTCTTTCTCTGCACCTGTGAGAGACCGAGTAACATTTTGTAAACCCACGGGGTGGTACTAACAATCTATGGTTCGACTGACTTCTCTTTGAAGATGTGAGAGTGATCCATCTCTTCAGGTGGAGGTACACCTAAGAGGACCCGTAGTCCTCGAGCAGCTCGCTCAAACGACCTGTGAGAAGTTGCTGGGAGCTGCGATGCATTATTCACAGGGTGTTACAAAGAGAAGGGTACAAGGCGATGCCCGCGAGTGATCCCATGCTGAGCTGCACTGAAGTCGCTCCCCTCTTTGTAGGACATGAAGGAACATTGACCCCACAGCATGGGGACTACCTTTGATTACAATAAACATCCAGGGAGCGCTGTGTCTGGGGTTTATGATAAAAGGGAATTACTTTATTAGAGCTTGGGTCTTACTTTTAGAATTTCTTCTTGTTTTTCTCAAATTTTATTCGATTCAGTTAATGGTGGTGGAGCAAGAAGCAGAAACGTCAGGTTAGGTTACTATACCGCTTATGACAGGATAGGTTCTAATTAAGATTTCGATTTGATCAATTCCAGATACGGCTTTTTCAGTCCTTTAAGGAAACGTTCTCTGATTCCCAGTTAAAAGTAAAAAACTGTATCCAAAAAGCTCATTCCAAAACCTGTAATGAAGGCCAGTGTCAGTTATATTAATAACAGAAATAATGCTCAGATATGTGACAGCAATAATGAAGTGTAGCATCATTGTGATATGGTGCTGTTACAGCTGGCTTTTTGTAGTCCTCCATATGATTATGTAAGTTTGTTGTGTAATGTAAGTGGTTTGCTGAGAGAAGGGCAGCGTGAACTCTCAGTGTGTTTTTTGGATAGAAGCCAGGCCTCGTCACCCTCCTCCTCATCCACCTCCTCCTCTGTCTCCTGCCAGGTCACCGAGGGTCAAACCAGAGTTTTTCTTGTCCTACCTCGCTGACCTCTCTCTCCTCTTGGGAAACCTCGAGTTACATCTCAGAATTAAAATTCCTGGTAAATTTAGCCAAACCAGGCCACAAGCCTCTTTTGCACGTTTGTTTTTCCAGGCCGTATCGCACGAGCGTCACCTTATTCCTCGCCAAACTGAGTTTCTCAGCGGCTGAGAAGACGGGCCCGAAAGTTCGAAGCAACGTGGTTTGTGAGCGTATCTCACTGTTCAGCGCCCCTTCTTTCCAGGGCTCTTGGGTCCCTGGGTGATGACATCATCGGCGTACTTGTGCACTAATTGAGGTTTAATGCTAGAGTAAAGCGAGTAGGGCTGTAATTTTCCCGCCCTGGCCTGGAATAGAGACGAAAGCTTTTCATGTGGTTGGGGCTAATTCAGGCTGCAGTGCTGCAGCTGCGGGACACCTCACACTTTTGTCCTCCTCTTTCTGCCTAGAGATTAGAAAAATATGGAAAGCAATATGACGGGCTTGGCAATGCCCAGGTTTAGACATACAGAGGAGCTCATATGAGGAGGCACCGCCTCATAGGTAGGTGCATTTAGGTGTAGTTGAGTTGGGGCACACTCGTGTCTAAAAATTGGACTTTTAAATCAAAGTTAAGGTAGTAGGTTTTCCACAACTTTTTAAAATTAGGCTGGGAAGAAACACTGCATCGATGAACTACAGTCACCCCTAATGATAAACAACACAACACCGCATGTTTTATACAGGCTGTCATTACAATCGTATGTACACAAAGCCTAGGTGTAATGGTGTTCATCCTCCCATCTAGGCAAACACAAATACACATGCACACTGACACAAACACAGAACTCAACCTGCTCTTTATCCTATCCGCCATATCAGGGGCTGTATAAACATCAGGTCTGTTTGAAGTAGAAGGCCTTAATCAAGTGTACTCACCGGCATCACTTGCTGGTTACGGGGCTGAGAGGGGACGGGCAGAGAAGGAGGGCAAGACCTGCAGAGACACCTGAAAGCAGCAGGATAGACCAGAGCCGGTGTAATGATCCATATGACAGCAACAGATAACTGCTAACACCAAAACAACTATCATGTAAATCTCTTTGCTTTTACGTATTAAGCTTCTAAGCTGTAATGTCTGTGGACATAAATGAGAAATGTTTAAATCTTGACTTGTGCTGCTTTTCTTTCCTCTAGGTGGCGCACGTTGGTGGCATGCATAGAACTGGTTGGACAATCCCCCCCTTCTGCAACCTGCAAATTTAAGCGTGCAAGAAAATTTGTAAGTTCCAAAAGTCTTTGATCACGTAGAGCAAACCACTCCTTAACATATTGTTTCGTGGGTGACAGCGGTTGATTTCACAGTAAGAAGCTTCTGCATTTTTATTTCAAGGAAAAGTTGTTCAAACTTATTGCATATTTGAACTGGAACTTCAACACAACACAGAGTTTGACATTGAAATTTCTTCTATTTATAAAAAAGTTGGCAAAATTTTTCACCTTCTCATCAAGGTTCTTGTCGATGGCTCGTACCTCTGTCCGGCCTCGTGCAGGTCTACAGTCCTGTCATGTCCTTTGTCAGCTCTTTGGTCTTGCCCATGGTGGCTGGAATGGAAGAAGTTTTTTCTGTGGACAGGTGTGGTTTATACCCAAAGTTCAGATCAGATCTATTTGTAAGTGGTTGATTGGTTGATTGACTGTATAGACTAAGAACCTTCATAGTGTAGTGGTTTATACATTTGTCTAATGAGCAAGAAATCCACGCTTCAATTCCCGATGCTACTCCTCGAGGGGCGGTGACCCCCATCAGAGATCAGTCGCTGCTGAAGTGGCTCTACTAAAGCATGTGGACTGGAACGAGCAAGAGACCGACCCACTAACCTACCCACCTGCTGAACAACAGTCACCACAGTAGGCTGTATACACGGACAGACAAAGAGCTTATTGCATGATTTTGTCGGCCTGTTTTTTGATACATCGGTATTGGCATTTATATCAGACAAGAAAGGTAAAGAAGAGATGGGAGGAACCGCGCTGTGAGGGTTGTGTAGTAGGTCCATCATGACCAACACCCAGCTGATCCAAGCAGAGTCGGGCAGAGTGTAAATGAGTAATCTGTGACTTGTTGTGACAAGATTATTTTTAAACTGCAGCTTCATTTTATCTTAATTTCAAGATTAGTCGAAATGTGAAGATTACAGTTGTCGTCTGCTGAACGTGGTCCTAATATTCCTCCACAGACTATTTCGATTTCAAAACAACTTTGTTTAACTTCTTGTCTCCCTGATAAGAGAGCAAAAGCATCTCGTTTTCATTCAGCCATCCAAACACTCGAGTGAGAACTTCTCCACGATAAATCAGAAATGATGCACAGCAGTGCACCAACACTTCAACAGAAGCTTTTTGGCATGCGGAAGCTGAGCGGCCAGCCCTCGTATGGAGCACTTTTCTCAAGTGAGAATGGAAATAAGCAGTAGATGTCATTGCACATAGCATATCGGTGCCTCTGTAATGTACAGTGGCCCCGAGGTGCGATTTAGAAATGAAAGAATGTTTTGTGATTAACTCTCGGCACAGGCACGCACACATACACACACTGATTCCATTGTACCAGTCGGGTCTAACTGGCCTACGCCTGCGCCAAAGCCTGTTAACTCCAATCCAGAGCGTAGAGGCTGGTAATGAGCACTGTCAGAGCTGACATAACAACCTCCCGCTCTGGGCCTGAACGCTGGAGTCAGAGAGAGAGAGAGAGTGAGTGTGTCGGTCTGCGCCGGGCTGATCCTGATTCAGCTGCAGACTGACGGTCAGACCTCACCAGTCTAGTGTAATGTGTGCTAATAAAAACCCCCGTCTCTTTTAAATTCAGACTTTCTTTTCTACAAACTGTGACACATGGTGTGAGGTTAGACTTAAATGGCGTTAAAACTCAGACTTAAAGTATGAAAGACTTTACTTTTAATCCCCCCATACCTGGAAAGAATTACACTCTGCTTTGAAGCTTATTACTTAAGCTTTTAGACCACCTAATCAGAAGGAATTAACTGTTCTTTGAGTGCAGCTGACTTTGAGTTGAAAATAAAGGGTCAGTGTGATATTTATATTCTAAAATATATATGAAGAAAATGCTAAAGATGCTTATTGTGTGCTTTACTCCAGCTTGCATAAACGTTTTCTCAGACGTGCCGTGAGTGCACTCTTGAGATATGAGGTGTTCTGTACTGTCGCGTATTTGTCCTCAAGGTTAGCATCCCGGCTCATTAGAATCAGCTTGTTTAGAGCGGATGACTCGCTGTGTTGTCTGATTCGAGTTGAGGCAGCAAGAAAACAAATGCAGCCCTCACGTTCCAGCATCGCGTGTCCTGGCCTCCTATTTCTCAATAATTTATCCAGACAACTAGAATGATTATTATATGAATATGCACTAAAAATTCCATTCTTGTGCTCTTTCTCTCCAAGTTTGTGCATGTCAGTGTGTAGAGAGTGCGAGCGAACACGGAGCTGTGTGTATGCAGCACTTTTCCGCCTGAAACAAAGGAGGTGTCAGAGCGAATTAGCCCCCCTACAACTGAACGCCCAGAGAGCTTAGAGATGCACCACAGGTTCTGCTGAGTCGCACATGAGCCGCGGTGTCTGCTCCCCTCCTCCTCCTTTTGCCCCACCCCTGCCCCATTCCCCCCCTCCGACTCCTGAGTTGCTCTAACAAGGTTGTTGGAGGAGGATAAGGCGTGTTAAATGAATAATTTACACAGAAGAGCGCTCCTTATTTATTTAATACGGCTGGATCTGACTGAGTGGGCAGCCTGCGTCCCCAACTGCTGAGACACTGTTGGCTAAACGAGCACTCGCTCAGCTTAATGGAGGGTCAAAGCGACAGGCGTTTAGAGCGAGCGAGGGGTTGCAAGAGAGAATTTGTTGATATAGTGTGTGTGCGCGCAAACTTCTGAAACAGGCCATGCAGAGCCATGCTAGGGTGTAAACCTTGTCACTCCTGTGCAGTCTGTTATCACACCAGTTTGCTCTTTAAATTTCTGATCAGCTACCACAATATTTCTCCAGATAATTAATGGAATACATTTATGCTTTTTCAACATTAAATTAAATCAATGGGATTTTAAATATTTCATGTATTTTTTTTTAGTAGTTAAAATAAGTAAAAGTAATTAAAATAATTGCAATTTATAGATTAATTTTACTCAAGGTATTCTCACTAATTATTTTTATTGTCTCTAGATATAATAACTTTATTTTTTACACCATAATCACAGATTAGAAACAAGAAGGGTGATTGTTGTGTTTGTTTTAATGCTAATTAAAATATCTTAAAGCTAAAACAGTTTCAACCCTGCTAGTTAGCGTGCCAGTTAGATAGCATATTTAGAGTTATTGAGGCTATTGAGTCTCTCTAGCTAACTAGCTAGCTAGTTAAATTTGGCTACTATAACAAAAAAAAGTCAGCTTTTTGCTCCTCACATACTGGTACTACAGCAAAACTGAATTAGCTGTCTGCTAAGATGGGTTCTTTATTTTTGATGCAGAGTAATAATACAGTTTTGACCTTGCTAGTTAGCTTGACCGTTAGCATATTCTGAACTACTGTGTTATTAGGTGGGGTAATTATTATTATTAATTGTTGATTGGCTTATTTTTCTCATTTTATTTTATTTTTTTAAATAATTCTTTAAACTTTATTCTTTATTTCCTGTTATTTATTTATTTATTTTTTATCCCACATTATAATTTTGATCCCTTTGGGACTCCATAATCCACCACATCTGTGTCACCATTTACCAAAATTTTGTGATTGCTTTGACTTTGTCTATAAAAATGAGTGAAAGGGTTGATGTGTCTTCACAGGAGGAGTGCGGAGACTGGGGGGGAGGGGACCACAACCTGGGCACCAACCAGAAAGTGAGCAGCTGAAAAGGAAGGAAAGATCATCCAATCGGTAAACACCTCAGGTCTACGTCAGTTGTTTTAAGATAAACTTTATTGACCCCATGCAGAGACATTGAAGTGCTACACCAGCACACAGCAAAACATTGTACCTGCTGCTTTCAGCCGATGACTTAAAAACACTAAGAAGTTAAGGAAAGTTTGAATTAAAAATTGGACTAGAGAATGAAATTATGTGATGGCTGTAGAGAGCAGGGTTTAATGTCATTATGTTAGGATTTTAAAACATTTTAGAGATATCAGAAAATGTCAGTCGTGTTCCATAATTAAAGATCGGCTCTCATTCTAGTAGCAGAGATGGATTAATCAGGGTATGGCAAAAATCCCTGAAAGACCTGGGTAGCTCTGGGTTTCCTCCTCCTCATCTTCCTGTGGACAGAGACGGTCTCACTCAGCAGAAGCATCACAGCACCACAGTTCTGTGTGTGTGTGTGTGTGTGTGTGTGTGTGTGTGTGTGTGTGTGTGTGTGTGTGTGTGTGTGTGTGTGTGTGTGTGTGTGTCCATCCCAGGGGAATGAAATCCCCCAGCTCACACTGACCTCATTATAAAAATAGCTCGTCCATCCAGCCATCACATATCCCACATTTCCCCTCTCTTCCTCGGCCTCTTAGATACGTGGCAGTCCTCCCTACCTTCCTCTTTCTCATCTCTTCATCAGTGTTTGAGGTGGACTTAACGTGAGATTAAAAGCTTATGCAAGTCCGTGTAACGCCAAGGTTTCCTTCCCCTGTCATTAGTGATGTGTCCCTAATCTGGGGATGTCTTTTAATCATGCAACATCTCAGAGCAGCATTAAAGATTGCGTATTACATAATCAGTTAACGCTGCTTCTTGGTAGGGTAGAGATTCCAAGCTGTTTCGACGTTTTTCCACAGACTTCCTGTCTTTTCTTTTACCTGGTCCACCGCCTGCCAGAAAAGAGGAATCCCTCCCACTGGAGTGAGCAGCGTCTGGTTAATTTAACAGCAGCATCAGTGATTATTACAGTCCGAGTTCGCCTTTGATCCTGCCAGACAGCATTTGTCTTAGTTGGGTTTTATAATCCAACAGAGACTTCTTAGCAGATGCTCGATTTATGGACTGTGAACAAAGACTGAGATAGACAGACAATTTCTGAAGACATCATACATGGAGATAAAGGCGATTTGACCATTCCTGCTGAGGTTTAGTAAAGCTCACAGTTAAACACAGTCACCAGTGGGAGATGTTTGTCAGCCACTGAGCCACTCTGCTGGAGCAGCTTTGGCTACTGCAGGAATAATCATTAGAGTGCAAATGATTCCAAACACTTCGTTCTACAGTTTTTTTAATTTTTTTTTAGAAACAGAGTGATAGTATATACTTAAACATTGCAAAATTACTGTTTCTCAGGAAACTAATTTCTGGTGCATTTAACACTTAAAGAGTGTGTGTAATAAAGAAATCAAACACTTTAACAAACTTAGGAAATATGAACCTTATCCAGTAAGTCTTTTGTCACAAAGTCTGTCACTTTGAATCTGAATGCTAAGCTTTAAAACACACAATCATAGGCCGCAGAATGAAATCTGAGCTGATGTTCGAGCGCAGTAGCTTTTTGCAGACAGAAAGATCTTCTTTTCTCCTCGTGGATCTCTGCCTGCTTTGAGTTTCGAGTAGTGTTGATAAAATAATGATTTTCCTTTTGAATTTTTAAAAACGCCTCATTCTGAGTATTTTGAAATCATTTCAGGTTTCAATTTTACATTAACTGTACGCCCATACATTCACGCTTTCTACACGCGCACACACATTATTA
>NW_005187502.1:2023300-2036556 GCF_000239375.1 Pundamilia nyererei | reverse complement strand
TGTGTTTTATCTTCAGCTACTTTGACACAAAGGCATCTGCTGTGATGCTCACACCTTGGATAAAGTCTTGCGTGTGTCAGCTTCCTTTTTATTGATACAAAAATATGTAAATGTGCTGATTTGAATCATAATATTTCTGACTGTCAAAATTTCCCAGATTTAAATCGAATCGAATCGAATTAAATCGAATTAAATCGAATCGTGGATCGAATCGATTCGGGACCTTGTGAATCGGAATTGAATCGATTCTAGAAATCAGTGACGATACCCAGCCCTACACATTATCCACACAGCCTGAGTACAGAGGAGGAAATGGTTTATCTCAGAGGCTTTAAAAAAATGCGAAACCTCGACAAGTTCATGAAATGTCCATAAGAAAGTATAAAAACATTTTTATATCCCAGTTTTTTTATTCCATGCTATCAGAAATTCTGGAATAGTGTCTCCACAGAACATGATCCATGATGTTCTTGCAGGGGAGGGTGCTGCTGCCGATGATTGTGATTGATTAAGCAAACACGCTGTCATTTCATAACAAAAGCACCCACAGCAAACACAAAGCCCAGTGTCTGGCACAAGCGCTGATAGCACACAAACAATTATCACATGCAGCGGAGCAATCTGAAAAATGACTGTGTGGGTTGCTGTATGCAGTTATGTGCCAACATAACAAGCATTAGGCTGATTAGAATTCCGACATCAAACTTCCTACAGAGTAAAGTTACCTCGGTTTTTCCCCTTGCCTGTGTAGAAATTGACTGCAAAGGCTGCTTTGGCTTCTCAGTCTGTTGGACATCAAATCTTGGGCACAATTGCTGTTAGCAAAATCATGAACCTTTCTGTAAGAAGGAACTTTCAGTGGGAGTAAAGCTACTGACCAGAACTCCCATTCAAGATTCACCCATTGATCTGTCTCACCTTGGATTAGACGGTTTCATACAAAACAATAGTCACAAGTCAGCAATGCACATACTGTGTTTTAAAGGTCACTTAGAGATTTATTTAAGATCAGGTCCCTTTTATAAATGGTTCCATTTGGTTTCTGTTATATGCTAGTAGTTACTGTACGTAAAATAATATAATAGAAGTTTAAATTTTAAAGGATGCAGGTCAATTTGTTAGCTTTAATGTGGATAAAAAAATGAATTATCAGCCGAACAAAGAGGATAAACTGGAATTATTAGCATAAAGTGTGTTTGGCTAGCTAAAAGTATAAATGGTTACATTTGCCAGCTAAGCATCAAATAGTGGACCTGGCTAACAAGATGAATGGATGAATTGTTACAACTTCTGGCTGCAAATGATGCAAAGGTGTGCCGCGAATGGTCCCTACTGTCACGGTCCTGGGTCTCCTGACCCAGCGTTTTTAGTTCTTTGTGATTTTTGTATTATTGTACTTGTGTGTGATTTATTCTATGGCTTCTAGTTTTAATCCCTTGCCCTTCATGTCTCTCTGTGTCCCCTCTGTTCTGTGTAATTGTGTGTCTTTGCATGTTTGAGTTTCTTGTTTTCTGTCACTCTGCATTGTGCATTATGTTCTCATGGTTGGTTTTTTGTTACTCTCTCTAGTCTAGTCTCTTGTGTTCCCAGCTGAGTATTTCCCTGTGTATTTTGGTTCTTAGACCTCTGCCTTATGGTTTATGTCTCTGTATTTCTTAGTTGCTGTCTCCACTGTGTCAAGTTCGCGTCTCTGTGTGATACTTCCTGTTTTACTTTGATGGTCCGTGTCTCATGTGAATGCGTCCTGCTTTGCTTGTCTCGTCAGTCCTGATTTCTCCCAGCTGTGCCCTCCTTCTGTGTCTCATTCCCCTCGTTACTTCCCAGTGTATTTAAACCCTGTGTTTCTCTGAGTCAGTGTCGCGTCGTCCCTCATGCTGTGTGGATCTACCTGTGTCTCTCTGTGAGTTTTCTAAGTTCCTAGTTTAGATTAGTTTGTATGTTTTTTCCCTGCCAGCAAATAAAGCTGAGTTTTGAGTTCACCTCCCTGAGTCTGTGAGTCCTGCATTTTGGGTCCAACTCCTGCCTGCCGCACAGCGATTCATGACACCTACAGACAAAGATTACCTGTTATATGTAGCAGTAACTAAAAGACAGTTTCTTTATTTATTCCTAATTTGTAACTGTAAATGGAAAGCGGACAGTAGGCTGGATCCAGTTTATAATGAGCACATTTGAAAGTCACGGTTGTTGTTAGTAACAGCGTTCCTGAGCCCATGTGACGTGTTTGTTGAATCCCAAAGGTTGGGATGCAATGTTTTAAGTGATGCAATGAGGTACATTCATCACTTGTGTGAGTGTACTTGTTTGCGTTTACCTCTCCTTTGTAACATTACCTTCTTACCTACACATCCTGCAGCTTACCCCCCCCCCCCCACCAGAAAGACAATTCAACGTTTAATATGGAAAAGCTGCCTCACATTGACCTGTTTTTGTTTTAACTGTTGGATTCATCTGCATTTCTTTTGATCTCACACTGGGTCTCTGGGAGCAGGCGTCATTAAGAAGGTTCACACAACATTTTTTCTTCCTCTCAACATGGCCAAAGCTCCAGTATGTGAACCCTTCTCTGGCAGTGCCCTTTACTCCCCTGCAAGCCCCTTAAAGTCCTCTGCTTTGCTACGCTCCCTTTGCTTCAGTGCTTCAGTTGGGTTGAAAGCCAAAACCATTCTTGTCTGTCCTTCACCGCTAATCTGACGTGTTCGTGTGTTGTGTTGCCCTTGGGGTGGGTTACCTCCACCTCCACCCCCTCCTTCTCATCTTTTCTCCTCCCCACCTTGCTGTTTATCCATCTCTGGGCTCTTCGCGTCCCTGAACCTGCTCTAATTAGCATCCCACACAACACTGTTTATTTACTCAGGTACTGGCAGAAGGGGAGGGAGGTGCGAATGAAAGGGAGAGTTGGAAAAAGGAAGGATGAGGCAGAGAAAGCTGGGAAGTGAGGGAGGGAAAGAGAGGGCTAGGAAACAGGAAGAGAGGGAGAAATGATTCAGAGAATCAAAGAGCTCTGAGACTCTCTCATACCGGATGCATGGCGTAATGATGGTTAGAGAGACGTGATGCAGAAAGTCAAAAGTGAGAGACAGAAATCTTTCCCGCCTCTCCACGCCTCCTCTCTGCCATTTCCAGTGTTTCATCTGAGATGCAGAGTGCCTAAAATTAGCAAGCTGGCAGCTTCCTTCCTTCCTCCCTTCCAGGGCCCCATTAAAGTTCTCCCATTGCGTCGAGTGATCATTAAGGTGGGTCTGGGAGTGCAGGTGTTTTCTTAGCACCCCAGTCAAGGCTGCAGTGGCATCACTTTTCTTCATCGGGGCCAGCGTGAGCAAAAACTCTATGCAGTCTTCATTTGCGGGAGTGTTTGAGCTTTCTCCTTGTGAGTAATGAACATCGCTCAGTCTGTCAGCAAGGATGGAGGAGCATATTAATAAACAATGGACAAAGGAGCAGCAGAGAATAGATAGAAGTGGACAGGCCTTGTTGTTTGAACATCTATGTGTTTGACAATCAGGCGGTTGTACAAATCTTGCGCTCAGTGTCTTGTTCTTTGGTCATGTTACCCTACCCTTTAATGCTCTGTGTCGTGCACCGTTATCCAGCCGCCAGTGAATATCTGTGAGATGTCAGGGCTCAGATTGCTGCTTAAATGGACTGGATTGTACATAATCTCACAAGATGGGTAGTCTTTCCTTTTAAAAAGAATTAGATAAAAAAAAGAAAGCTCAAAGTTCAAAGCCTTCATGCTTTAACAAGTCTTTGCAGTCTGCCAGGCACTGGGTATGATTGTGGTGTTGCGAGGTCACCAGGTGAAGGTTAAAGGATTTGACACCCACTTCGCTGGATGTCTGTTTTTGCTTGTGCCCGATTCACTGTAAACCTACTTGACTGTGCAGCTTAGCGATTTTGAAATTTCAAACACTGCGGCCTCAGTTGCACCAGTTCCAGCTGGCTCTTTGTTGCATGACTAAAGCCGCTTTCACGCTACATCCCTGAACTTTTATTGGACTTACCCAACAGAGGTGCATGTGGCAACACAAATGTTCCACTGGACACTAAACAGTCTTTAACCAGCAGTCTCCTTAGTACAAAGACTGCGAGAATAGTTCAGCTTCGTGCACTTACCTGAGGATGCATTCAGGGTTTTTTAACCACTTTTCAAATCTTTTTTTCTTGAATGTTGCAGGTCAAATTTCTGGTGTCACAGAACAACAGTTTATGTAATTTCTATTTCAAACTAGACGACTCAGAGTAAGCAAAAGAGAGATCTGATGCCACAGCAGCCACCTAGGCGACCTTCTAGTACAGGGTGGGCCATTTATATGGATACACCATAATAACATGGGAATGGTTGGTAATATTAAAGTCCTGTTTGTGGCACATTAGTATATGTGAGGGGCAAACTCCTCAAGATGGGTGGTGACCATGGTGGCCATTTAGAAGTCGGCCATCTTGGATACAACTTTTGTTTTTTTCAATAGGAAGGGGCCATGTGACACATCAAACTTATTGGTAATGTCACAAGAAAAACAATGGTGTGCTTGGTTTCAACATAACTTCATTCTTTCATGAGTTATTTACAAGTTTCTGACCACTTATAAAATGTGTTCAGTGTGCTGCCCATTGTGTTGGATTGTCAATGCAACCCTCTTCTCCCACTCTTCACACACTGATAGCAACGCAGGAGAAATGCCAGCACAGGCATCCATTATCCGTAGTTTCAGGTGCTGCACATCTCGTATCTTCACACCATAGACAATTGCCTTCAGATGACCCCAAAGATAAAAGTCTAAGGGGGTCAGATTGGGAGACCTTGGGGGCCATTCAACTGGCCCACGACGACCAATCCACTTTCCAGGAAACTGTTCATCTAGGAATGCTTGGACCTGGCACCCATAATGTGGTGGTGCACCATCTTGCTGGAAAAACTCAGGGAACGTGCCAGCTTCAGTGCATAAAGAGGGAAACACATGTAGCAATTTCAAATATTCAGTGGCCTTGAGGTTTCCATTGATGAAGAATGGACCCACTATCGTTGTACCCCATATACCACACCAAACCCTCACTTTTGTTGTTCCAACAGTCTTGGAGGGATCCATCCAATGTGGGTTAGTGTCAGACCAATAGCGGTGGTTTTGTTTGTTAACTTCACCATTCACATAAAAGTTTGCCTCATCACTGAACACAATCTTCTGCGTGAACTGAGAGTCCTGTTCCAATTTTTGTTTTGTCCATTCTGCAAATAATCTGGGTCATCCTCGTTGAGATGCTGCAGTAGCTGGAGTTTGTAAGGGTGCCATTTGTGAGTAGCTAATATCCGCCGAAGGGATGTTCAACTAATGCCACTCTCCAGTGACATGCGAGTGGCGCTGTGGGCTCTTGCTGAATGAAGCTAGGACAGCCACTGATGTTTCTTCATTAGTGACAGTTTTCTTGCGTCCACATTTTGGCAAATCCAACACTGAACCAGTTTCACAAAACTTAGCAAGCAGTTTGCTAACTATAGCATGGGAGATGGGTGGTCTCGTAGGGTGTCTTGCATTGAAATCTGCTGCAATGACCCGGTTACTGCGTTCACCAGATATCAACACAATTTCGATCGGCTCCTCACGTGTTAACCTCTTTGACATGTCAATGGCTGTGAACACAGAGAAACTTGTAAATAACTCATGAAAGAATGAAGTTACATTGAAACCAAGCACACCATTGTTTTTCTTGTGACATTACCAATAAGTTTGATGTGTCACATGGCCCTCTTCCTATTGAAAAAACAAAAGTTGTATCCAAGATGGCCGACATCTAAATGGCCACCATGGTCACCACCCATCTTGAGGAGTTTGCCCCCTCACATATACTAATGTGCCACAAACAGGACTTTAATATCACCAACCATTCCCATGTTATTACGGTGTATAAATGGCCCACCCTGTATACTTGTTGGAGATTGGTGTCCACAGTGGGGCTTGCCAAATCCTGGTTTGCTTCCTTACTGGTGAAGGCAGCTTCTGCTGCTGTACATCTACGAGTATCAATACTTTTATGTGTTTAACCTACTGTACCTGTGCCTACTACCAGGTAAACAAAGCTAAGAGATCTTGTCAATGATGGTTCTTCTTTGTGGATTTCAGTGCAAATAGTGCAGTTATGTAGTTATGCAGTACTGTGAAGCACTATGGTCAACACTGTTGTTTTAATATGTGCTATATAAATCAATTTTGATTTGATTTTGATTTGATGTACAGTCTTGGATGGCAGTTTCTTAACTAAAATGGTCCCAAGTGGCTGTCCTGTAACACGTCTTGTCATCTCTGACAGCTCTCGTCCCTCTCTTCTTTCCTTTTCTCCTCCAGCTCCCCTCTGCTTTTCCACCACTGTTTAGTGCTGTTTGACCTGCTCAGAAGGGCCCAAATGTCACAGCAGAGGGAAAGGTCAGGTAAAGGTTTTAGTGCTGAGCAAAGTCTGGACGGCTAACACAGCGCTGGATGCCCGAGGGCGTCGAGGCGGGGGAGGAGGGCCACGTTAACACTTCCGACCTTGAATACACACACACCTACCTCTACACAGTTACGTGCACTTTGACACACTGCTGTCACCTCACATCCGTGTCGACGTCACTCAGCTCAGAGCCGGGAGCCACATCAGCTGCGTGCAACGTGGCCGCGTCTGTTTATGTGTGCTCGTACGCTCATTTGGGTCATCTGCAAGCACGGATGATTGAGGACGCTATGGCTTCCCGGGGAATGACGCATGGCCTCGCTGTGGACATCGGGTCACAGGTCGCTGGCTGTCGGGGGTTTACAGGATCCTGCTTTTAAAGGGCAGGACCTCCATTTTTTTACTGACCACTTTGGAATCCTTTTGAATAGAAAATTATTTGGATTCATATAAAAAGGACGAGTGCGTACACTTCCTTATTTTGCAAGTGAATGAAAGCAAAACACCGAGAGTCTGAGTTCAGTGTGTTCTGTACGGTGAATGGCAGATCAGTGGTGGGATTTCTTTATTGATTAATCTACATCCACATGCAGGGCAGAGCAGCCGGATCCTAATTGGAATGGATTTCTCTCTTGCATTGATTTGCTCAGGTGACAGTGGATGACATATGTGTGTGTGCGTGCGCTGAATACCATATGGTGTTCTGATGTTCTGTCTTACAACACCTTTCGCTGTTTGTTGTCCGGTGAAGAGGTGAAAAGGAGCAGCTGGATGTTGGCAGCGTGTGCGCCTCTTCTTTGGCTCTCTCATTCAGCAGCACTCTGAGATAAAGCAAGAACACTGACTTCATTACCCCATGACTGCTTTCATGCTTTCACCCACACACACATGCATATACAAGCTGGTGCGCAAAAATGAGTAGTTAGCATGCATGCAGGCAGAAGCAATGGAGCACAGATAAC
Source organism: Pundamilia nyererei (assembly GCF_000239375.1). Taxonomy (NCBI): domain Eukaryota; kingdom Metazoa; phylum Chordata; class Actinopteri; order Cichliformes; family Cichlidae; genus Pundamilia; species Pundamilia nyererei. The sequence goes on along the minus strand of NW_005187502.1, from coordinate 2,029,168 downwards.
TTTACACAGGAGGGAATGATGTCATTTCCTCTTGGATGCATTTTTGTTTTGTTTTTTATGTTTTTGCATCTTAACAAACTCTCTCACATTTACTTATCCCACACATAATGTGTGTGTGTGTGCGTGCAAGAGAGAGGGGGCTGCTGAGAGATGGCCGCTGGACATGGCTTCTCACAGCCGACTGGCCCCGACCCCCCATGATCTGCTCTCTTATCTAGTCCAGATCCTGGCCTTTCATCTGAGCTAAAAACCTGGGGGAGCTTGGCTTCTGCTGTTTTTTTAAGTCTCTCACTCTCTCTCTCACACACACACACACACACACACACACACACACACACACACACACACACACACACACGTGCAGTCTCATTCCAGACCCCCTCCATCTCCAGACTCTATCTGTGAGTCCCAGATGAGCATTGCTCTCACCTACAAGAAGAGATAACAAACCTCACACTCCTCTGCTCTCCTTTCCCCAAAATACTTCAGATTTGATTTCTTCAAAACTCACTGTGAGGGGGAAAAAAAGAAATTACCTCCCCTTTCTCCCTTTCTTATTGTCTGCTTCGTTTTCATGTGAGAATTGGGTTTTTTTAATGTTTTTTTTTCTTTTTTCGAGATGTGGTTGTTGTTATGTTTGGGTCCTTGCCAGCGCCTTCATAGATAGGAAGCAAAATGCTGCACTCTGCAGTTTAAACAGTAGTTGTTTGGCTAAAAGCGAGACAAAGCAGAATCACAGAACGCATCGGGGATGCTCCCCAAACACGGTGCTCTTCATGTTTTGACACTGAACAAAGTGGCGCTTTCAGCTCTCACTAAATTGCATTACTGCCTAACAATAGGTGGGTTGTTTTGGCTGGTCGGCCAGTCGGTCTTGGCTGGACCAGATCTTCATGTGACCAACGTTCAGCTGTGAGAGCGTGAGCTGACGTTTTTGTGTGTGTGAGTAAAGCGTCTGCAGTTCATACCATGTCATTCCATTCCAGGTGGATGCCTGGCCCGTCCCCACTCTGCCCTGCTGCTCACCCCTGACCTGTTTCCAGCATAAACACCAGATCCTCACCTCTCACCCCTCTGGCTTTACCTGATAATCTGTCTCTGTGGAGCAACCCCCCTCTTTCTCACACACACACTATCGTTTTTCTTCTTTCTTCCTTAGTTTCTTACATTCTCTCCAGAAACCAGATTTCTGCATCACCCTAGCAGTGACCTCTGACCCCAGTCAGATCGGAGCAGTTGGCGTTTTGAATCCAGCAGCAGTTTGAGTAGCATCAGTGACCTGCTTGCACATTTGTCTCTTAGCCTTGTTGTGTTATGCCCCCTCGAGTCAAAGCTGCATAACAGTTAAGGTGAATGGGGTTCGCATTCGAAGACATTTTTCTTTACGGGAGCATGTCGGCCATCAGTGTGTGGATGAGTTATTTTGGAAAGTGTTCACAGGCCCTTCACGTTTTATGAATTAAATGCGCTTCTTGCTTATTTTTCTGCACACAATATCACATTTACAAAGCAAAGACTTCTTTGTAATTACTGTGAATTTTATTTAATGAGCAATCTTTGTCACGGCACACTAATCTGAGCTTTACTGCGGTGAGTCTGGTTTACATTGATGCTAGCTTAGGTCACACGATTAGCAGGCGAACATGGTGCAAAGGTGAAATGGAGCGGTCGATCCAAAGCCCTCTGCTGTGCATCTTCCACGACTTTCCTGTCCACTCTCCACTGTCTATAAAAATGAAAGGCTCAAAAAAATAACACATTAAAAATTATTATCTTTCCAATTTACATATGGCATCATCACCCAACCCCTCCTTTTTCTTTCCTTTTTTTTGGAGGACTGCACATAAGTGCACTTCTGTAGCCTGTGCTTTGTTGGAGTTTATCCATTCTCTATACGTAGACAAAGAGTGGGCACGTAGCAGGACCATCCTTGAATTAAGATCCATCTTTCTGTTAGGATTTTTCTAATCATCCCTCAAAGATCCAAGGCAGATGGCCAAACAAAGTGATGTAACCAGATTGAAAAAGGCTTTCACTAGGGCTGCTCGATTATGGCAAAAATGATAATCACGATTATTTTCACTGAAATTGAGATCTCGATTATTTGACGATATTTATTTAACAATAACAATGTATTGAATAATGACTTTAAAGATTGTCAAAAAATAATATAAAATAGTGTGCAAATACTGATAACAGTGCAAATGTTTGCAATATAAAAAATAAATGAAAAATGTAAACATCTATGTTTAGTGAACTTTGCAGTGTTGCTCTGTGGTGCAGCTACGACACTGTAGCAAAGTTTACACACTGTGTCTACTTGATCCACGTCTGACTCCGCGAACCCATAATGTTTCCACACCACTGAAGTTTTTTTTACCTCTCTTTCAACCAACGGCAGTCACTCTCCTCTCCAAATAACTTCTGCTTAGCTTTCCGAGCTTCCCTCGGATCCTCTTAATTGTTGTGACGGGTGTTTGAAATGCAGAGAGGTGCGCTCGATTTGCCACACGGAGCAGTGCGAGAGTAAAGCACGAGGGAGGAGCTAATAATCGGCTTAGTCATTTTTAATTTTTTTTTTCGCCTGTCCCATTTGGTTCTTTAGCCATCAGAATTGTTGTCTGAAGACCAAGACCAAGACGGGACAGACATGAGTGAGGGATAGGAAAGGGAGAAAGAAAGAGGAAGGAAAGGAAAAACAGAAGGGGAGGGCTTAGTCATTTTTAATGATCGTTGAAAGCCCAGATCGTAATCGTGATTAAAATTCGATTAATTGAGCAGCCCTAGCTTTCACCAATAAAATGGTCAAGAAACACCATCTCCATTTGTTGCAGAGCTCCACTAGTCTGGAGAAACTGTAAGCAGAGCAGCCATCTCAAAAACTCATAGCTGATCAGACCTAGAGTGGACAGACAAAATCTGGCAGGATCCAGATATTGCTCATCACTGGGCCTAATGGGATATTTGGTTAAGTACGCTGGTGCCAGCATCATCCTGTCATGTGTAAAATAACAACTAAAGGTATCTGAAAGCTTTGGCTATCATTTGTGTGTCTACTGAAAATGACATTGCATTCTGTTGTCTTCTTTGATCAGATGTTGAGCCTTGAAATGCTTTGACCTGTGAAACAGAAAACAACAACAACAAAACTATTAAAAATTGTAGTTACAGTAGCTGGATTTTATTATAGCTTGTGCTTGATTGTAACTGGACATTGCAAAGGGCTGCAGGTCTAGCTTTTAAACAACCGTTGCTCTTGATTTCTGTTCATTTGGTGTCTTTTTGTGTTTGAACACCAAAATAACCTTCTGGGGAGAATAGAGTGATGACAGGGCAAGTTGACCGCTGCTGTTACATCAACAAGAAATCAAACCCTTGCCCACTCCTTCCTCTTTCTCATTCTCATTTTTGTCTCTTCCCTCTCCAATGTGCCTGAAGTGGAAGAAGGGAGTTTTTAAAATGCAGGTTATGTAGATAGAGGCACATACTGAGACCTGAATCAAATTATGAGCAGGAACACACGGAGGGAAATTAACAAACTGTAGAAGGGTTACAAAAATAGCTGGAAGTTTAAAAGTAGCACTTTGACATATATCTGTATTGCCTTCTGTGCAACAGTAAAGGGGTCTGTGTTGTGTCATTGACCCATTCAGTGAAGTGAATTAGCAGATGTGGCCCGAAAGTGTTTTTTAAAGTGTTGTCTTTAGGGCCTCTTAAAATGAGAACAAGTCTTAATTGTGATAACAGTACATTCAGTTCAGTTTAATATGGTTTTATCATGGCCTCCAGATGCTTTATATTGTAAGTTAAAGACACTATAATAATACAGAGGAAACTTCAACAATTAGATCATCCCATACGAGCAAGCAATTGGTGACAGTGGGGAGGAAAAACTCCCCTTTTAACAGGAAGAAACCTCCAGCAGAACAAGGCTCAGGGAGGGACCGATGTGGAGAGGGAGTCTGGACAAAAGAAACAGTCAGAGATTAAATCCTGAAATGAGCTAAAATGAGTCCCACAAATGAATGGAAGTTAGCATGCTAAGTGACAATGGCAGCTCTGGAAAACATTCATATATACCTAGCTAACGATCAGCCACCTGATCGTTAGGTAGGTATTCAGTTTTCAGGCTTTGGATAGGTAATTTTTAGAGTGTAAATTTATACTGTTTTAAGCTTATGAACATAAACGGTGGTCATCAACTTTCAGCTCGACTCACTGGAGCCATCTTACACCAGGACAGTTTTCATAACCCTCCTGATCTCCCACCGCTGGCGCTGCTCTGTTTGCCTAGTGACTGTGCAGTTGTGCTTCAGCTGGAAGGTTGAGCCTTCTCCTTTCTTTGTGTACAAAGTTGCCCAAGGATAAATTCCCTGAACAAAAATCATGAGGAAGTTTCCCCCTTTCTTTCTGTTCCTACTTCTTCCTTCTGCAGTGAATATGGTCTTATAAAACACAGCAACGCAATAACACCACAGATAGAAACTTAATTAATGTACACATTGCAGAATTAATCAACAGGTATTGCCTCAAGTCCATTCTCTCACTTTTTATACCTACATAAAGCACCCAGAGGAACGCACATCCCACAGTTTTATTCCACTCTGTGTTCTGCCAAAGTCACAGTCAAATTGGAATCAACTATCCACACAGAGGAGGAATATCTCCAGCTTTATGGAGTCGTAATGCGGTAGGGGTACTGTATAAATAATCTGTGCACAGAAACACTTCCAGCTGTTAAACAATATGCCCTTTGCCGTTTTTCTTTTCCTCTCCTCCTTTTGAGTGTGCAGGGCTTTGAGCGTGAAAGCAGGCAGGGGGTTTTGTATGGAGAAATGATTTTGTTTAAATATTTGCCTTTTGTAACACCTCCAGATTGTTGCACTTTATGCTGTTTGGTATTACAGAGTGGAGCTGGAACATTGCCTGTATCAAACGGTGCTATTAAGGTTCAGGTTATAATGTGAAATTGAAATCCCAGAGTCTGTTTACAGTTAGGCCTTTTGAAGCATTCCAGTGTAATCTGTCCCTGCTTTTGATATAAAGATAGAGTATTGATATAAATGAAGGGAATTCTGCCTTTGTTTTTAAAACCATACCTGTGGCTTTTGATTGATGGATGGAAATGCTATGGTAGATTGAGATAATAAAGACTTGCTTAAAACCTCACTCTGAGGTTATAGTTTCCCCCACTGTATCAACATAGTCAGAAAGGTGAAACACGGAGTGCAAAGCCTCATCCCCACTGGGCTACCATGAATTGTTATTTGTGAACAAGGGATGATAAAATAAACCCAGGTCTTTTTTTTTCAGGGACATCCTCGTTGCCTTTGGCCAGGTTGAGTAGGGAGCAGCTTTCACGCTCCATTGACTGATCCTTACAGGAAGTGAGGGGGGAGGTAAAAGGAGTCCCTTCACCACAGATCCTCAGCATGTACCTTGACTACATGCTGAGCCCATATCAAAGGGGGCACTCTGTCCTTAGCCTGGGGGAGAGAGAGTCTGCTGTTTGGGTCTAGAGAGACATGGGTAATAGGACAGCTTGTCACACTTGTGCATATGCCTGCATTTTACACACTGCACGTTGCTGCTGTCTTGCTTGGGTTGCAAAGTAGCGACACCACAAAAAGAAAGAAAGAAAAGGAGGCCGTATGCAGAGGGGTTGCATTTATATTAAGGTCCGAACCATTAACCACAATGACATGAACTCTAACCAGTTCTCACTAACAGTGCAGTGAGAATACTTAAATTTTGGCTTCTGAAAATTGTTCTTGCATCAGGAGTAAAAGATGCATCCAAAATATATCTCCCACCCATTCTGACCACATCTTGTTGCCGTCTGTAGACCAAACCAGTTTAAGCCTGCGC
>NW_005187502.1:1993196-2023134 GCF_000239375.1 Pundamilia nyererei | reverse complement strand
CAGCATGCAGGCTAGCTGATGGGTTGCCTGTTCAGGGTTTAAGGGGGATTTAAGACTGGAAAAGCTGAAGGCCCTCAGCGCATGAACTTATATACATGTTTTTTATGCTTGTGTTTCAGTTGGTAGTGACTGCAGACCATCAGATGAAGAGCCTTCAGTTTCGGAGCATTGCCCCCAAGGCCCCGGCTGTGGTGCCCTCTCCTTCCCCTGCGGTCCAGTCCTGTCAGCCCTCATCTGCTCTGCCTGAGGCTACCACTGCCTCAAGCCCCAAGTCCATCATTGTGCCCACCCAAAACTATGCACTCATGCAAATAGCAGGTCAAGATGGCACATTCTCCCTGGTGGCGCTCCCACCTTCTGTTTCTTCTCAGTCGCCGCAGCATCAGAAGAACCTTAAACTACCCATTCCCAGATACCAGCCAATGAGGAGCAAGGGGACCACAGATAAGGTCAAATCTCCTCCACTACCTGCCAGGGTGAAAACAGCCTCCAGAGTTTCTGACTCAGCACAGACCAAATCAGTGGGTTGTGGAGCATCAACAGCTATTAAGAAGAATCTACAAGAGACCAAGCACACAAAGGAAACCCTTGTGCCCAAAGAAGAGCCTTCAGAGCAGCTAATTCTAATAGACCCAGCCTCCTCTGACATCTCTGTTACTGCTCTTCTACCAGATAATGCTGTCCTCTACCCGGGTTCTCAGTTGGAGCGAGTACCAGATGGCTCAGAACGACCTACCACCACTGGTCTCATTCAGAACCTGCAGTACCCCCCTGCTTCCATCAAAAGCTCCCAGAGCAAATCAGCGGAGGACAATAAGACTACAGTGAGAGTGTGCCAATCTAAGCTGGCTGCAGCCCAGACCCAGGGCAGTATCACTGTCCTTTCTCCAGCTATCTTCAGTAAAGCAGTCCAGATTATCCCATCCCCACCTAAGGGGAAATTACCCATTTTGCCCTACTCTAAAATGAAGAGCACCCTCATCCCAGCTGCCAAGCTCAATAATTTATCTCCAGAAAAGAAAAGTTTACCTGGCCTGAAAGGACTCACCAGCCCTTTAGATTCTACATCCAAGTCCCACGAGACAGCTGAAACCTTGAGTCACAACCGGGTGCCTAACTCCAGTCTAGAGCCTCAGGCCCAGCCCACATTATTGCCTGTTGTAGGAACACTCCAGAAGCCACCTGGCAAGAAGAGAGGAAGGAAGAGAAAAACAATGGAAGACATCTTAGCTTTTGAAGCCCGCAAGAAAAGGTCTTTATCCTTCTTCCGTAGAAGGGTCCCGGAGAAACAGCCGGCAGTTGTTCCAGGATCCAAACAAAAGGAAGTTGATATTTCAAAAAAATACCGCAGCATTCGACCCAAGCCCATGTTGGTGATGGAGACAGTTCCCCAGTTGGTTAGTCTGCCTGCTATTACGCCAGATGGCCAAGAACAGGAGCTCATACTTGGTCATCAGCTCCCCACCTCTACCACAACAAAAGCATTGGACTGTCCACCTCAGCCAACCCCGGTAACCCTCCACCTCAGAGGAGGCTCCCATCCTAGAGTGTTCATAGGAAGCCGACCGCCCCACCGCTGCCCCACCTGCAGCCGCTGCTTCAAATTCAAGCATCACCTTCAGAGCCACATGAACAGTCACGCCAACAATCGGCCGCACATCTGCCCCGTCTGCCGCAAGACGTACGCTCACTCAAGCAGCCTGAGCACCCACAAGAAGCTTCATCACTCTGAGGTACGGCCACGTCGTTCTCTATCCTGCGAGTTCTGCGAAAAGGCCTTTGGATATGTTGGGGTATACTTCAGTCATCTGAGAGAGGTCCATAAGGTGGTGCTAACCGTGGAGCCGTCAGTCAGTCATCACGAGGAAGACGTGCTTGTAGAGGGGTAAGATTATTAGCGATTGAGATAACTAATGAATATATGCTGCAACCTCATTTTTTATCTTTAACTTCTGGCAAGGTGAATTAAACAGCCAAAGATACTGACTGACTGCACCTTATTCCTTTTATTTCTCTGCAGGGGCAGCTTGCCGGAACCATCAGATGAACAGGATTGTGAAGATCCTGTGGAGCTGCAGATCAAATGTGGCCGCTGTCAGGCAATCACTCCCACCTTTGCAGACATGAAGATGCATTTGCGATATGTGCACGGGGAGGAGGTCCACATTCAACTCTGTGAGGGCCAACCCCCACGGGGAGGCCGTGAGGCCGAGAACGAACTGGTAAAGCACGCTGCCCACTACTGGCGACAGTTAAATGAGAAGCGCAATCTGGTCAAGTGTGGAAGCTGCGACGAAGAATTCTTTTCTTTCTCCAAGCTTAAGAAGCACATCATGTCCCACCACCGAGGAAGGGAAGGAGATGACAGCGGGGTCCTCCCATCACCAGAAAGCAGCGGAGGCCTCGGCATTCTTGCCACAGGTGCAGTTTTTAACTGTGTGCTTTGCAGTGAGGTGCTAGACACTAAAGAGCTGGTCATGGAGCACTGGAGGTGTCACCACCACTGTGAGCGTCCGAGCCTGCTGTGGGATGCCCTGAGCTCATACTCTGGCCAGGAAGAGGGCGAGGCCGACCGGGATCTGGAAACTCCCGCTCCAAGCCCGCGTTAGCCGACTGGCCCTTTGGGTTGGCGTGGGCTCCTACTCATACACACTCAGTTCTAACAATCAGCAGCACAGGGATAGAGATGTTCTCTTATAGCACTAGTTTCATCTTTCACCACTGGAGAAATCTGACCTTGTGCAAAAGAGGAAAAACAGTAAAGATAAAATCAAGCCTGTGGTGAAAAGTGATCTTTGTGTTAAGATTTGCAAGAGATGCTCTCGCTAGGTCAGAGAATCCAGTTTTATACACAATATCATTTTTCATGTTATTTTGATTGCACTGTTCTGTTTTTGGACTTTGTTTTGTTTGGAAGTATGTATTTAATATCTCGTTGGAAATGCAAATGATTATTTTCTATCTATTGTTTATTTAAAAGTTATTAGAGGTCATCTATGACCCAACTGAAATAGTCCAGGGGTCATTTCACCCTTTAATATATCTAGCCATGCAGATAAGATCAGATTTTCTTATCTTTTTCTTTTTTTTAAACGTGCCGAACCAAAACGAAAAGTGACACCACACACGATCAAATGTTTAAAAGCGAAACATGTTTTTGTAGCCAGATCATCCTTTCCATGTAACACCAGGCACATTTTTCACAGGACAAAGGTTTAGCAGTCAACTGCTGTAGCTCCAAGTTTGTTGTTCATAAGTCACAATAGCTCCTGCAGCTTCCTACTCGTTATTTCCCATTCATTTTGCTATTTTTATAAGCAAAACATTGCTGCGGATATGTAAAATGTGAGCACAAACTAATTCTAGTCACCTCCATTTATCAGATAGAGTCAGAAATCTTAAAGATGACTCAAGCTACCAGGTCTGCATGGCTAGATACTACAACAGAGCATTGAGGAGATAATTTTATTCGGGGACGGCTGAATTAAAAGTAGTTCATTGGGTACCATCTCAGTGGCTGACAATTTAACCACTGGCCTTTGCGTCATAACAGTTTAAAAGTGTTCTGTAACTGTACAATCCTCAGTGTAGTATTGCTCGTGTAACAGAGTCCGATTAAGGGCAGTATTGGGGTTCATTATCCACCTGGACCCATGAAGGAACACTTTTCTTAACCAGCACCCAAGTGACATCCTTGTGGCCTTCTGAGAAAAAAAAACAGAAAAAAATGTTGGTGTTCATGCGTAACGTGACTTATCATTGGTATGGTCCTCAGTAAGCCGAGTTCTATCTTCTTGACTTGTCGATTAATGCCTATATGTGTATTCTGTGATATGCCAAGGGTCTATTCACACTTGTGATTGTAGAAGTGAGGTTTGTATTGAAGCTTTTTCAACCACTGACAGAATACCATCGGTTTAGTAAATACGCAAAGGAAAACCATTGAATCGCCTACCTGTTGTTGCCAGCTCATGTACGCACCTGTGGAATTGTGTGCACCTAGACTCTGAATAGAGTTAATATAAACTGTTGTCAAGTCCAGAAAATATGCTATTTTATACTATATAGATTATTAAAGAGGTCTCTGAGAATATTTATGCTTGTTATTGGTCCTTAAAGAACCAGCACTGAGACATTTGTTGTGTTTGCTTCTTTTTTGGGGGTGGAGGTGCTTAAATGTCTTGCTCTTGGTTGGGGAGCACAGTAGCTCTGTTACCGTCTGTCTGTATGTATCTTTCATATGAAGAAGAAAAGAAAAAAATCACAGGGTCAAGTGAATGTACCTGAATCTTTTAAAAGACCTACCAAAAGTATATATATGCTACATAGACTTATTCTATAGATAGAATATATAGATATAATGAGAATAAATATATATATATTTACATAGAGTAACTAGTGAATCAGCTGCTTTGTTCTGTCAGTGAAGGAGGGGAAACAAGATGCATATATCATTGCCAGCACTGGCAACAAAAAGCCATGTAGAGCTGTCCTTATGTGTCTGACACAAACGGGGGACTGAATGAAGGCCAAAGCACTGAGAGAGTACTCTGATGTGTCTGGGTGTTCATCGGTGACTTGTTCTTCGCTTTCAAGCCCTCAACGCAAACCAGGAAGTGGCAGGCTTAAGGGTCAGTCTCTTCTCTCCTCAGATACGTGCGTGTATGACTGTCAGCAAAAGTCAGAAAGTGAAAAATCTCACATTAGGCGATGTAATGTGTTTGGCTCACATGATATGTTGGCTGTCAGAAACAAAAAAAATAACAAAAGACTGAAAGTGTTCGTGCTTGTGGCTGTTTATGTACCTGAAGAACCTGATGTTTATGAGAATAAAGATATGCTTTGTTCAGGACACTGTGTGTGTGTGTGTGGACGTTTTTTTTTCTTCTTCTTTTTTTCACTAAACAGTTAGTAACTCAGGAAAAGTTAAAGTTCAGAATGCTAAACTTGTAAGAAGCATAGACTGTATTTGAAAACAATGGACAGAGCCGCCATGATGCCACCCACTGTGTATTTGAAGGTTTAACATTAGCTCTTTACAATAATGGGGCTGGGGCTTGCTGGGCCTAGTTTAAGATGGGACATGGTCACTGCTCCCGTCTGGACGCTTCTGCCCCTCCCTGGGATTCAGGTTCTTGTTGGTTCTGAGGTGCGTGGCTGGATGTTCTAGTGTGGTCATTTGTCCGCTCCCCTCGTGGCTTGGGTTGGCCACTAGGGGAGTGTCGGGTTCCTGGTGCAGTAGTTGGCGGTACATTGTACATTTCTATGTGTTTCCATCAACCATTTCTGGCTTGTTTCTCTTGCCTGTCTTGCCTTAGACATCTTCATACTATTCCACTTACAATGTAATATCAAAATGAACACATAAAGAAACGAATAAATAAACAGATAAAAGATTCACATGAACAAGAGGAGCCTGTAGAGATTCTGTGCGGCTGTTCTTGCAAAAGCAAAGTGTGTTCGGCACCAAAATGCATTCAGGTCACAGTTCTGATTGCAAAAGCTTCCACACAGGACAGGATTTATTAAAAAGAAGTTTGCATTACTTCATTTATGTAATGGCGCTGAGTGGTTGGGTGTGGCTGATACATAACTTGCATTATTTATATCAATAAAGAATAACAATCACTAATAATCATTAGTTATTATTAATCTCTCACTCTCTTCCACACAAGGTTATTATCGTTAACGAAAACTAATGAAATGACGAAAACTAGAAGTGAAAAAACATTTTCGTTAACGGAAATAAAAATAAAAACGAGACTTTACGAAAAAAGGAAAATAACTAAAACTGTAATGAGTGTTCACAAAACTAACTAAAATTAACTGAATTTATAGCAAAAATGTGTTTAGTTTTCGTTGATGTGTGCGTGTCATACAATAGTCAAGGGTGAAAATGAAGTTTAGTTTCCAGGTTTTTTTTTTTGCTGTGTCTCATTATGCCAGCAGGTGGCAGCACGTTAGTCGAGTCGTCTGCGTTGCTGCTCCATCCTTGCGCAGAATCATGTCAGGAAAAGTCGGGAGAAAGCGCCAGAGTCCAATTTGGGATTACTTTGAATATGACTGTGTTTTGGATGAAGCAAGTGTCTTGTAGTGGAAAGAGACAAATTATGAGGGACATTTCTCAAGGGGAAAAAATCCCACAACCCTTAAAGTGCACTTGAAAAGCTCACACAAGAAGGCTAACCTAGCTTACCTTGAGAAGGGAGCACACTCAACCCTCATCCCCAGAAACAGAAGCTAACCCCAGGCAAGGCAGCGTGATGCATCCCGATATCTACACAACTGTGTGAGTCAATTGCCTTCAAAAAGTTTATCAATTCACTTGAACCAAAGTTACGAACACCCGGTGCTGCAAGAGTTAATAGTCTCATTGGGGCCAAGATATACATTTTATAGTTGCCTGGTATCAATGGTTGTTCATCTGCCCTAATTTATTTATTTATTTATTTAAAGAACCCATAGGTGGGAATATGAGTTGTCTGTCTCTGCGTGTTAGCCCTGCGACAGACAGGCGACCTGTCCAGGGTGCAGGGTATGGTAGCTGGAATAGCAACATACCCAAGGATAAGCAGAAGAGAATGACTGATAGGATGAAACTGGGATTTTGTTACACTTAATTATTGCAAACACGACTAAAACTATAACTGAAACTAATCAAAACCAAACTGAAACTAAGGATTTTCAAAAAAATATAAACTAAACTAAACTAGCAAACAATTGGTAAAAACTAATTAAAACTGATATAAAATTGAAAATCTGAAGTCAAAACTAAATAAAAATAAAAACTAATGAAAATTGAAAAACTATTAAAACCCTGCTTCCACACCATGGCCGCTACGAACTCAAACAAACAACACAAAACAACGACAGCCTCTGTCAGGTTTTGTATTGGTGCCTCAACTTGTCTCTTGTCCTGTCTCCCTCCAATCACCCTCAAACGGTCATAGCTGACAGTTCATCCCTGAGTCTGGTTCTGCTGGAGGTTCTTCCTGTTAAAAGGGAGTTTTTCCTTCCCACTGTCGCCAAGTGCTTGCTCATAAGCGGTCATCTGATCATTGGGGTTTTCTCTGTATTATTGCAGGGTCTTTACCTTACAATGTATAAATAAACCTGAATTGAATTGAAAAGCTCTCAACCCTGACATGATTACCGGGGTTATCATTGAAAACAGAACCCAAAATCTCAGCTTTAGAAAGGTCATGATTGATTTTGCTTGAAGCCACTTGTTTGGAAAAGACATTGTTCATTTTGCTAAGCTCCTACCTCTGGCACCTCACCAGCAGCCGGCTGCACGTGAAAAACATCGGCACTGGTGACAAGATAGTCATGCATGACACGGGCTCAGTGCTCAGAACTGCCATCGATATGCTAACGTGCTGTTTTGCATGCATGTTTACTATTGTCAGAATCTTACATGTGTTGACATGCTAATATTTGCTAATTAGCACTAATCCCAAACTAAAACTGACACTGATGGGAATGTCAAAAGTTTTGCAAAGATGATCACATAAATAATTAAACTGATTTTAATTGCCTGAAACCGTTCTACAGGAATGCACTGGAGCAAAAACAGCAGAGAGGCATTGCAGGATACTCACCAGAAGAGATTTAGACAATGACATTAATTTGGAGACGTGCACGTATGTATGGATATAAAGGTCAAGTAAAGTGGGTTACCCAAAAAGCATTTGTGAGCCTGCATATGCCTTACCTCAGTGCTCCTCCCCTCCCAGCAGACTCTCCATCTGTCTGTTTTAGAGTCTTGATGTACTCTACAGATACATGTGTGCAAACGCTTCTAGCTTTTGGACTTCCAGTCATCAGTATTGATCTCCATCTTTTACCCCTTTGCCTGCTTTGTTAGACGACAAATTCACACACAACACAGAGATGCTGACGTTATAGTAGTTTGCATGCTGCCAGGCTCAAACTGTCTCTGATGTGTCCTGGGACCTAGCCATGCTACCCATTGCCACACCGGTGTGGAATGCAGGTCCTGGGCTCTAATTGATTCGGCCGCTACGAACTCAAACAAACAACACAAAACAACGACAGCCTCTGTCAGGTTTTGTATTGGTGCCTCAACTTCTCCAAACTGCTTTACAAGCACTTGACTTCAGGTGGATTTCAGCTTGGGTGGAAACACAGATAGAGCTGCGACATTGCTACATTATCGTCACCATCGCACCACATCGCAGGCGCAGATAAAAAGGAAAGCGCTGTACGCTGATGCATATTTCCCTTTAATCAAACGCACACCACAGCCATCACGGCGCACTCCCACCTCACTGTGGCTCTCAGGGGGACAGGGGAGATCAAAGCCACCCCCTCCCCCACGACCCCCCGCCTCCCACAACACACACACACACACACACACCTACCCCAACCTTGCTTGTATATGATCAGTGGGAAAGGAGGAGAGCTAGGGGCTGCCTCTTTCTTTCTTTCTTTCTTTCTTTCTTTCTTTCTTTCTTTCTTTCTTTCTTTCTTTCTTTCTTTCTTTCTTTCTTTCTTTCTTTCTTTCTTCGGGCTTTTGAGCAAAACCTCCGTTAACAATCCTGGAAGTGTTGAGGTTGAGCAGCTTCTAAACAGCGCTTTTTCAATCCTATTCATATTGGACACATTGATCCACTTATGTACTTAGTTGGTGTGTGTACCTGTTTCTCTTCCATCTGACCCTGATGTGCATGCCTGGCTGGGTCGAAACAAGAGCACAAAACAACAGGCAGGAAGACTTGGAATAACAACTGGCGTCACCGGGAGAAAGCCGAGGGAGATTTATAGGACAGTAAAAATGTGACCCACGCTGACCACAGATGTTCTCGTGAACAGCTAAGGTGGGGTGTAATGACAGGGCAACATGCAATCTTTCTGGCCGGCTCCACTCCCACTTTCTCAGTTTTCAGTGTCGACGCACGCTCTGCTGCCACTCTGTCTCAATAAGCCAACACCCGTGAAGCTTCTGTCAGCACGTGTGCCGTGTTGGTGATCCATGTGCACGTTCATCAAAGTGATTCTATGGTTTCATCAAAGATTTATAAACTCTCCTGGATGTCAGGACTTAGGCGAACAAATTGGTAATCCCACATCTATGAACTCTCCCTCCATCTCTCTCCTCTCGATGTGGAGATGTGACCCAACCCTTCCCTTCCTTCCCTGCTGCCTCTTGGTCTCAGGTTTCAAAGCACCTCATCTCTCTTCACTCCTCCCAGATTAGTCATCTAATGAGCAGCAGTGCTGATCAGGTGAATAATTGATGACGGGCGGCTGGAGAAAGGGATCGATCCGAGCTGGGCTGTGGCTCTAAATGGAGCAGGGAAGGAGACACCTCAGGAGGATAAGCAGGCGCAGGTACACCACTGCAACACTCTGTGCTCAGTTGATTAGGATGTAGATTCAGTATTCTTGCCTGATTCACAAATAGGAAAAGGCTAAAGAGCCACTTCTGGACAACAAAGTTTGTAGGAAGACCAACTTGATAAATCTTGATAAAACCTCTGAATGTGAATTTGTGATAATACTGAGGTAACGCCTTTAATTACAATAATACCTCCACTGAAGTTTATAATTTCATTGTTGCAGCAGTGTAACAAGGCGGCCCTTAGCGGCTGGAATCACAGTGAGATGGACCAACGCAAGTGTAGTGGAACAAAAAGTATTTATTTGCCATGCAGCTCTCCTTACAAAGAATTCACTCGTCGAGCTTCTTCACAGCACAATCAACCCTCTCTAATGACAACCGGTCACAGACTAAACCATTATTCCACTCACAGTATACAATATATCAATTTGAATAAATAAATACATAAATACATTGCACATTTTTATATTAATAAATCTTTCACACTTTAATTTTACACCAAACCCAATATTATAAAAACCAAAGCACAAAAAGATTCACCACACTCTCAGCCCATGGTCTCTCCCGGAACCTTCATATGGTGTCTGAACCCCCCAGGGAAACGTTTGCCCAAACACCTTGAAGAGGACACAGGCAAGAAAAGTGAGTAATCATATCTTACAAACACTTATTTGCACCACTTTTAATCCTAGATTTCCCACACACATTTGGGTTAGTTTTCCTTACTGGTAAACCTTAATCACAATCTCAATCACCATTCTTTTCTCCTCACAGACAACCAACACATTGCTTGATGAGGAGCAGCTGTGCAGGATCTGAAACAAGGCTACCAACTGATTTTAAAATTCCCAATAAATATTCAATAAATAATTAAACTTCTTGTGTGCAAATGTTTTACTGTGCAAATCCATGCTTAAAGTGTGATGCTGAATAAAATGCTTGATAAGGTGCTTTTGATAAAGTGAAAGGTGTGCTCTAAAGTGCTATACAGATAACAGAATATAAATAAATGTAGTAAGGGAGGCCTCTTCCTTATAAGTAGGCTTTAATTTATTTAATTATTAGCACTGCAATAGATCTGTTAGAACACAAAGAACTGATTTAAAAAGATTGTAGAAGTGCCAAAAAGTGCATTACCTCTAATGGCCACTTGAGGCTGGCACCCAAAGTGAGCCAATCCGACTAAATTAGCAAGTTAAAATGTCCAATGTAGTTTACAGCCCGGTACAAGAAACACTTTTGGTCTCTGTACCTATTTTTTCATTCATGGTGACAGTACAGAGGGTGAATTATTTTATAACTTAGCCATTAAAATTATGGGGGTTCCATTATAACCTTAACAGTTAATAAATTCCACCTCGCAGCAGTGCAGGTATAAAAATACCTGCACTGCTGCAGCATGCAGATGATAACCGTTGTAAGAGATGTACTTGAATACCAGTTGCCACAGTAGATCTTCACTGTTAGTGGGCTCATGCATGATCAGGGAGGGGAGGGTGTTAAACTAAGTTCAATGGAAATGATTTATAGAGGAAAACAAACCAAAAAGGTTTTGCTGATGCTATCGAGCTGACCTTTATTACATTAAAACTCAGCATAGATCATTTTTTATTGTTAATGACTGATAACAAATGTTGGGTGAGGTCATGTAATGAAAACTCAGAGGAACATTGCTGGGACAGAAGGTGACTGAAGTCCAATTCATCAGTTTCTCCTTCCTCTTCCTGAGCTAACAACAAGGCAAATGGAGGTATGGCAAGAGGTCAAAATTTCTTTATAGCAACCACCAAAGTTTTTTGGGGGGTGAGAGCTTCCCTGAACCACTCAACCTCCAGTCTGATCTTGTTGTTGAGTGTTGTTTTTAGAACCGCCACCCCTGTGTGTGCAAAGGACTGAAATGTGCCAGCAGCTCCTTGAGCTTTGAGCGTACAGTTGCTTTGATGGCTGCTATTTTTCCTCATAAACTAAAGACCAAAGGCCTTTACACACCAGAATACATAAAATTCATGCAAATATGTTGTGTGTTAAAAATATTTTTTGGACCCACCTGTTCTTTATGCAGCTGTTCATACCTACCAGACAGATTTTTTTTCTGGGATCGTGCTCAGTTTTTTCAATTTTCCTGATTTGTCACATCTGAACAAATGATCTAGTAAGACTAGTCTTGTAGAGCATTTTTGAGGACAAATTATTTGCAAAATTGCAATGCAATTAATAATATTACACAACAAATTTGCATCTGACAAATTTGAAATTTCATGGTTCCTTTTTGGCTCGGTGTAAAAACAAAAACTTTAATTACTAGTAGGAATTATTAGATCAGGTGCTGTAGGCAGTTTCAGATTTGCTAAACTACCCGACAGACATGCAAAACTCTGCAAAGTTTACTTTGCCTATATATTCCATTTTGTCTTGCTTTACTAAGGAAGGAAATGATAGCATCTGATTTTGACTTTCACTCTAAGGCAGTTCAAAAAACAAAACAAAAAAGCCCAACAACAACAGTGACTGCTCTTTCTTGAGCTATCCAGTGTAGCTAGGTCGAACTAAGTAGGGCTAAAAACCTTGATATTGTGACATAAGCAGCTGCAGCATTATCGGATTGCCTTCATTTCTGGAGGGGTTTGTTTCCATTATGCTTTTCTTCTCCACTGTTCATGTACTCAGTTACAACATAGATTTGAATCTTTAATCCCTCAGGATGCAAACCACAGATGTATTGGATAAGTACAGTATAGAGCAACTCTGCTTAAAGGCTTTAGTTTTCTTTTGGAACACGGGTTCTGATGCTAAAAGTAAAAATGTGTGACATGCATCCAGATTCGGAAAACTACTGATGTTCCCTGCCTCCAGTAACATGTTGCTCCGACACAAAGTTTCATGATATGGAGGCAACCTTCTTGTATATTTCCAAACCTATCAGTCAATGAGTGGTATTCCTAACACTGATACGTGTTTCAGTCCTCATAGCTGACTGTCAGTACTGCCTATGGTTATTTTACTTGTCATTTCTACGTGTCACCAAATATCACTGGAATTCCATGGTGTCTGGTCAATACTGCTAGTCTTTTCCTTTGTGTACTTCCCTCTTAGCTCGTTGATCTGATGTATGAGAGATTCAGGGATATCACTTTCCTTCTAGTGGAGTTAGCCACCTTAAGACCCATTAATGCTGCAATCTTCTTCTGAAATCCAATTTTTTTTTCCTGCTCAGAGTTCAGTAACTAAATGTAGAACTTGCCCAACTCTCCTATTCCATTACCAGTCTGGATCCAATAGTCTCATACTCTTCAGCAGGAGAGATGACTGCACAGTGTATCAAGCCAAACCAAAAATATGCTTTTGATTTGTAGAAGAGACATTATTCTGCCAGAGAGGCAGGGTTAGCCAACCTTTCTGACTGCATGCAGTTTGGTCCAGAAACTGTCTACACGAAGGATGGACAGCTCATAAAGTTTTAAGAAATCTCTAGCCTCCCTGTACATTCCCTTCTTTAGAAATACAGGACCTTTCCCTCCATGATTTACATACACGCTACCTGGACTTCAAGACAGGCTTCTTTTCTCGGGATAACAAATGCATTTTATTGCAACTTTGAACTCAGCAGGCATTTCATTAATGTCTGCAGAGGAAACGCAACACACTACTCTGCTATATCCCTACACAGCAGGTCTATCTGGTCACTGACTTCCAAATGTGGGACACTTTATTCCGACATGGAGCTGATTGGAAACCATATTGGTGACATTGCTCCAAGTGAGTCCGCCTCTACTTTTCCATGTCGCTTTGATGGGGAATCTGCTAGGGGGATTCTACTCATTGCCTCTTGGTCCAGATGGTCAAGAGCTCCCAGTGTTCAGCAGGGTAGGCGGCATTTGCCCAGGGGGAATTATGCCATCTGTTCTGATCCTCCCCTATCTTCTCATATAACTCCAACTCTCTAGGCCTCAACGCAGTGAATGTAAAGACACAGATAAAGGATAAAAGTCAGATTCCGTCCCATCTAGTATTTTTCCATGGTTGTCTTTATACTGCAACAATGTGCCTTTTTTTTTTTTTTACCTGTGTCTTGTCCTCATTTCTCATCCTCACATCAGCTTCTATTTCTGCTATGCGAGTGTGTGGCAGAGTTAAGTGTGTGCGTCCGAAAGGATTCAAACAAGACATAGAGCATCTTTCCGGAGTCATCTTAGCTCCAGGGAATGTGGCGAAACAGCCGGATGCTAATGCTGCTCTTTGCCTTTGGGGAATTATGTTTGCCTGAGCTGTAACCTACATTTACTGAGCATTCTTACACATAAGGTTAAATGAATCAGGGCTTTATATGAGCACACACACACAGATACAACAATCATCAATACAAACATTCCAGACGCACACACTCAAACAAGTAGGACTCTGTTTGCTGGAGCGCAAAAGCTAACAAGGTTAGCGAGTAAGCAGGCATCTGAATCTGTAATGAATTTATTTAGTCTGGCTCCAAGGAGCCGTGGGCGTGGGCTAATAAGAGGAAGGGGGTTCTTCTGCAGAGTGTTGTGCATGTGAGGAAAAGAGAAATTTTGCTTTAGAGCTATCATCCTCACATTGTTTTTATTCTGTCCTGCCTACAGTTAAGATAGGTAAGAACAAGAAATGGGGAAATCTGCATTACTGACCTATGTAATATGCATTTGGTTTGATTAAAGAAGGTGGCATTAACCCTCTCGAGGCAGGCGTTGCCGATTTGCAACAGTTAAAAACTAACAACCTGATTACCCCACATACATATTTTATGAGTTTTTTTTACTCAGGAGTACCACTGCAGGACTTGGTTGTGCATTAGCAACAAAAAGTTTAATTTGAGCCTGAGAGGGTTAAACATTAAGTGGAAAGCAAGTGTTGTATTGTAGGTGAAGTGACTTCCAAATCAACAATCTGTGTAGAAAACACACCTCCACCTCCTCTCCAGCTCATCCCCTCGTCCCCAGCTTCACATTGAAGACTATGTCTGGGATCTGCTCACCGTCTCCCCCTTGGGGTGGAGCGCCGTCTGACTCGGGTCGTCAGAATCAATTATCCTCAGCTCCCTTTTCCCTCCTCAGCAGCGTTTACATGACTCACATTTTTCAGACCCCATCTAGAGCATCTACTTCCATTCTTTCTTAACAGCGTCCACCCCCATCCACCACCCTGAGGCCCCCCATCCTGTCAGGGCCGAGGAATAATTCCCCTGCTTTTCCAACGCTTTTGGGAGGAAAACGGCACAAGGTGATAAATCTGCAGTGATGTACTGTAGAAAAAAATTAAATGAAGGAGAAGAGAAAGGAAGCCGGGAGGCTCGGTGCTACTGCCTGCCTGCTCAGCACAATGGGGAAAAAAAGCACAGGCTTTCGCAGAAGGATGGAGATGGGGAGTGGGGGTGGTTAGGTGTGGCAGAGTGAAACAGGACAGTAAAAGAGAGTTACTCACCTTGGACACTGGATGCACGATCCTAAAGGCAGCTGAGTTTGCTCACAGGGTTATCATACAGCTGGAAGCCCTCAGCACGCCCCTTGAGCAAGAATTGTAAAAACATCTTTCAACATCAATGCAAAGCAGCATCACCTTAGACATGCTAAGCTCTGCTGCTGAAATAAATACTCAGGTATTACAGGTCTTGTAGAGAAGAAAACAACAGAAATGTGACCTGGGGCTGATATGTGGGAGGGTTTGTGTCCATCAAGATAATCAATACCATGTTATTCTCTAGAGCAGAGCCAAGAAGGGGTTCTGGTGCTGCCTACATTTCTCATATTTAATGCCTGGCTGATTTTAATAGCTTACACTCCTCGTGGGCAGGGGGGGATGGAGGAGGGGTCTGATATCAGCTGGCATCTGTCGACACCTAAAATACCTCAGAAGCAAACCTGGAGTGTTTACCTGCCCCGATGAGTAACATAAAATACAAACAATGCAAGGTGTAATTGGCACTGATGCGCTTTAAAAGCCCTCCTCCTCCTCCTGCTCTCCAAACACCTGCAGCCCATGAAGCTGGGCGGCCCCCTGGGAAATCACACATTAGCATTTAGCCGTTTCATCTGCTGCACTAATCAGAGCCAAACGTTTCAATAATACAACACAAGAGCTGTTACGCAACCCAAAGAAAGGGTTGAGAGGGAGAGAAGGAGCACTCAGTGAGAAGGTATTTCCAGAGGTTGCGAAGCATTTGGCACCCGAGTCAAGTAGCTGGATAGATCTGGGTGGGGTTTAGGGTTAGCAAGTGACCTAAACTGACCCTCAGAGTTGTTTTTCACGGAATAACAGTGTGTTGTAATCTATGAATTTAACAATTTGTTCAGCTGCTCCAAAAGTGACAGCAGTACGTTAACTACTTCCAACCAATCCCAGGAGGAAGAAGGACCACTGTGGCTCTGTAAGGCTGTGATGTGACGCTGTGACATCTTTTCTGTTAGCATGTTAAAGAGGTGATTAACATGTATTATCTGTCACAGAGTTTAGCTTCTTATGGCTGATAGAGGGGCTAAAGCAGGGCTGCCACAATACCCTACTTTCATTATACCATTATAACAGCCAAAATAATAACAAATGGTTTATCTGTCTGTTAGCCCTGCAATAGAGCAGGAATTGGATAAGTGGAAGAAGAAAAACTCTTTCTACAGGACTGTGTGTCTGAACCTCTACTAGCTTAACTTTTCAGGTACTCAGTATTTCGGTGCTAGGATTATTACTGCCGTTGGATTATTTTTATTTTTTTAAATGGGCATTAATAAAATAAAGATTGGCACTTCAGTTTTTAAAACGCATTGTCAAAAACTGTACAATTGTGAAACACCCAATTACAATATCGTGAATATCTAAACAAACTTCATGCTCATGTATCTAACAGAAAACTACAAATATTAGGGGAGCTTTTGCTTGCGGGTGGCACAAGAAGATGAGGTCACCTAAGTCATTAGGTGTTATACTCATTGTACTTTGTTGGATCTCACACCACTTTATAAGTTGGAGTTGTTGAGACATTTTTCCCTGGGCTGTCCCCCCACAAAAGAAAGAAAAAAACACTACTGGCAGTTAAGTTTTGGACACATGTTTCTATTCAAGTCATACCTGAACTACACTCGGGCTGTTCTTACTCACAGTAACTGGCAGGTTAGTTCTGCTTGCACCTACTCTGGAACCACCTACCTAACAATTCATCAACTTCATACATTTCCCCCCTTTAGACGCCAACCTCTCTTGCAGTCTGTGCTCCCTTCCTGGAGCTTGGCAGCCTCTGATCAGCCTCTCTGGCCTGCAGCGAGCAGGAAATGACCTATTGTTCTGAGATAATGTGAAATATAATGTTCCCCTGCACTCTTGGAAGGCATTCTGCCCTGACAGCCTCATTGCTGTGGGCAACAGTAGGCGCCAAGTATATGAGCACCTGCCAAACAGAGACGTCCATCAGCGGTGCGGTGATGCTGGTTTACAGCAGAGAGATGAGAGGGGAATCCCCTGGAGACTTGAGGGAAAACAAGCACTTCTCACACAGCCGTTTCACGAAAACTCACCTCCGCCCACTCAATACAACCAGGGAGATTTTCTATCATCTTTTCGAAGCACATGTAAGAAAAAAAAAAACACCTCTGAGTGCATATGAGGCGATGCAGAAAGTGAGGGTGAAACTAACATGATGAGTGAAAGCTTCTTCATCGCTCCCACTGGAAAGAACCCGAGTCAAACACTTACATCACTGAAGCATCTCGGCTTTGCGGATTCATTCCCTTAAAATCAGTTCATCAATCCCTAAGATAAAAGCTGCAGCAGGCAAGCCAGCAAGAATCACAGTTTGTCAATTCACACCCTGGTAGACACATGTAAGAAATCAGAGGGTTTCCAAACACGACCACACGAGCCGTGTTTTGGAGGGGCCTCGCAGCTCCTAGCTCCAGCTCCTACATGACGAGGCCTTGGGTTTGGTCAGAAACCCTCATTGATCATTACAGTACGCTGTCGAGCTGCACTTTCCCTGCTGTGGAAACAGTGAGGGAGTTTGTTTATTTGAATGCATCACCGGCCAAAAACTCATAAATATCCTTGGCAACGGTGCAGATTAAGAAATCAGTCCGCAGAACAAGAACAGCAGAGACAGAGAGAAGGACGATCCGTGTTGTGTAATGGAAACGCAAGATCTAAACACCCGCACGAAGGGGTCCACGAACACAATTTGTCACTCTCTCATATTCCTTATGCAGGTTATTACTGTCATCTTCCCTAAAGTCATGATATTAGCTGAAGGATACTATAATTATAGGTCTTGCATTTCAGTTCCTTGTGAAATAATAACTGTATCCAGGAAACTTTATTTAGGACTGTGCTTTAGCATCCTTAATGACCGAAAGTTCAAAGTCAGTTTCACCTTTCTTCTTCAGAGCCTATTCAGCTGTTGTTTGAGATAACACGTTCTCAGAAACCATGAAGAAATGCTCCTACAACTTAAACATTCTCAAACAGGATTCTCCATGAGGTGAAAGATGTAGAGGGCGGCATATTCAGGTAATAAAAGGGTGTAAATCTGTCAGATTAGTGACAAAATGAGAGTGTGTGGGATTAAGGTAAAGCACGGATGCGGCTTCTTTTTGCTTTATTACTCATCTCACATTCAAGGCATCTTTTTTGGAGGAGGTACGCACCTAAATGGATTAAAGTCACAATTCAGTCCTTGTATAAACAGACATTTAGGCATATATCCTCTTCACTGTATCTTTGTGACTGGATGCTTTGATGTTCAACCAGCCGCCCACTGTGACTTTCTTCCAGCTGCTGAATTGTCTGTTCAGCATAGCTTAGGCTCAGACGTTTGGAGGTGCCTAAGACTGCCACCTATTGTTCTTCCTCTAAAGGCTCTGTGCTTCTGCTGAACTGTTGGTAGTGCATTGTTTTTACAGATTAAAAGAGGCTGTCCACGAGGCCTCACAGCTCAGGGTATATGTTTTGTAAAAGTGCTTTTGTTTGACACGACACCTCGTATGTGTCTTAAAGTTTTTCTTTTCTTTCATTTTCCTGGGAGTTTAGGATTTTATGAGTTTCTTATTATATATTTATATATTTAATTGTGCATACATTACAGGCTCCTGTAAATGTCAAGTTATCTCCAAAATGCAACGTTTGAAAGAAACATTTTTATAAAGATGTAGTTTTCATTTCCAGTAGATCGTTAAAGTGATTTCCGTTCTCTTTTCCAGTAGCACCTACTCAGCTCAATTCAACTCTACTCAATTTCAGTCATTTTCCAAAAAAAACCAAAACCCTATTGTTTATATTCACATTCACATTAATGTATGACTGCTGTATAACTCCCACAGTTTAAAGTCATACAGTTATTAGGGTTAGGTTAACTGGTGTTTCTAAATGACCTGTGAGTGCTAATGGTTGTCTGTCTCTCTGTTAGTCCTGCGATATGGCAAACTGTTCAGGGTCCATCGTGTCTGGGATAGGCCCCAGCCTCCCTGCAACCATGGTAAGGGTATTTTTTACCAGACTCTACACTTTGTTGAACACTCCAAAAAATAACTCTTTAAATAAACGCAATGGAAAGGATTTCCACACTAATAAATGGTTTTCTATTAGCATTAAGTGTTTTTTTAAGGACTAACGTAATTTGCATGGGTTGGATCAACTCAATTAAATTAAGTTCGACTCAGCTGGAGATGAATAAGTTGAGTCATCATTAATTAATTAGGTCGGTCTAACTAAAGTACATTAAGTTGGAATAACAGAAGCAATATAATCACTTGGAAATTCCTTCCATGATTTTTTTAAATGTTCATTCAAAGAGTTATTTTTTGAGTGCAAGGCTGAGTAGGTATAAAAAAGTATCTGGTACCAGGTACTACCACCGAATGGAAATGACTAAAAACCACATTGAGTTAAGTCGAGTCAAGCCAAGTAGGTGCTAGTGGAAAAGGGGCATAATAGTAAACAAAAAAGCTACTGCTTATTTATTTCTTTTAATGTAGGTGCATTTTATTGAGAGATAAGTAATCATTAAATACATTTAGAAAGGTCAAAGACAAAATTTGTGTTCTTTTAGCTTCATAGCATTCTGAGCGCTCTGAATTTGTTTCACCGCATCTTTTTCAGTCCAGCGACAACCTAACTTAGCTTCCTTTTTAGCTAGCAGTCCATCAGAATGAATACTCAAATGGCTCCTTTAGCCACTTTGTTGTGGGAAAAGAACAGGTAGTAAAGATTCTGGACCACATTTAAGACTATAAACTTGACAGAAAGGTCTTTTAAAGTATTTACCTACATGTAGACTATATCAATGACAGCATCAACTCTCTGCTAACCTTTTCATGTATGTTAAAGATTATTTACTGTAACCTGCAATAAGGGGAAACAAGTGAACAGTTACAAACTGAACAGATAAAAAAAAGTATGAAGTTGTTATTACACTTGACTGGTTTAATCTTTTTTGCTTAGCAGGTAATGGCAACATTAAGCTAATGAGATACGTTAGCTTACTTAGCTATTCTAGTATCTAGCATTTGAAAAGAAGAAAAAATTCAGGGTGTCATTTGTTTAAATTCATAAAATTGTATTATTTAAACATATTATGGATTCAATTTTTATTCATTGTGTTGCCTGACTTCACTAATAATAGTGCTTTTGACTTTAAAACGCTTCCACACATTAGGTCTGTATTCTTTCTTTGTCTGATGTTGTGATTTTCTTTTCAGCAAGTAACTTTCAGGTTATGATATAGTTCAATGTGCATATTTAAATACAAAAGAGGTATTTCACAAATCAGCATTTGGGGTGAAATAAAAATTCAGTTCGGGGTCACAGGTTCTGCACGACATTATAAACAGTAACGAACAAGTTACTGTTCTTGTTCGTTAAAATATACAGAATCTCATCCTTTCCTAACATTAACACAGCGTTTACACCCTCTCACTCCTTGGAAGGCATACAGTTACTCCTACAAGAACGAATGTAAAAAGGGCCCCAAGTCTGCACAGTGGAGCGAGTGAAAGCAGAAACAGGCCTATAAAATGGTAAGCAGGCATAAACAACAAAGCTGTGCCTGTCGCTGAGCCTCTCTCAGCCTCACACTGTTAACTCGACTATAATTACTGCACCGTGCAGCAGGCTATCTGAGATTACAGAAGTGAGTTACACCTGATGCCAATGGAAAGTACTCCATACTTTAAATATTTAATCAGCCCCTTCACCGTGAAGCAAATGAGGCGAGGTAAAAGTTGCCGAGTGGTTGGAGGAGAAGAGGGACGGAGGGGGGCTGCCCCGGCTGCATTTTGTGCACATGTGAAATATGAGTGAGTTCACACGAGAATGTGCCAGCACACACACTCACACAGACACACACATAGCTGCACACAGGGGAGTTAAGTATGTCATTACCTTGTGATTTTTCTGTTGATAGATCTTTTGCAGTCTCTTATTTCAGGGCAACTTGAGCACCTCTAAAGTGAATATGTACAGCATGTGTGCGTGTGTAGTAGGTGTGTGAATAAGTGTGTGACTGTGGAGGGTTGGGTTGGGCAGCCTACACACCTGTCCAGGGTCAGAGTTGAGCCTCAGTAGGTCTCAGCTACATCCAGACACTAGGCGTGAGGAGACAAAGGAGAAATTCTCCTCCATGTTGAGCCGGTTAGAGCTCAACCTGCTTCAGTTGAGCAACACGGGAAGTGACACAATCGGGCGCTAAACCCTGCATGCCTTGTATGTTCAAGTGACCATGAAATGAACCATCCGCAGAGGTATATTTAAAGCGACACCTGATATGCTCAAAGAGAGAGCCCATCCACGAGGTGCAGCCTGATATTAGCAGTAACCACAAACCGAAGGTATCTGCTCTGTTTTTTGGCACAAAAGCCATATTTAATTTATTTTACAGATTTTGAAAGGTGCTGGTTTATGTAGTTGGTACTGGGATAGCCTTCCAAAAGAGCTACTGTCATGTTAAATGTGTGATTTGGATAAATGTGTGCAAATTAATTAAACAGTATATTTTTTGGTCGAATTTAGAAGGAGACTGGTTACTGAGACTGTCCATCGCCAGAAAATGAACAGACAGGTTGTATGTGCAAGCAGCTGTTACAACAAACTATAGTTTCATTCTAAAGTTAAGGGATCTCCAACACTCGCATGTAATGTGTCCTTTGCTGTCATCACCTGTAGGTGGGGTGGAACCCAGGAAAGCTGGAGGGTGGTGCTTTTTAACCATGTCAACATTGTAAAAGAATGTACTTTAACACAAAACATAATCTTTTCTTAACCTTGTCCAAATCGTCTTTGTGCCTAAAGCACAAATAAACAGTGATTGAAAGTGAAAGTTAAAGTGAAACCACATGTGACTCAGACTGCAGTTTCCCACCCAAAAAGAGGGTGTTTTGTCTTCATAATCTCTCTGCTGCATAGTATCGATCCAATTATGGCCTGGATGACATAAAGGAGGTCTGATTTAAGTTTAGAATGAAAATTGGCATTGTGTATGACAGCTGATTGTTTTATCTCCCATAGTTTATCCTAATGGACATCTGGAACACCTAATGTTTGATGGGTGTGTCTTCAACAATATGAGCACTGGACCAGCTGTTGAAAGACTGGTGAAGGGCCATATATTGGATCACTGACTCACCCCATCCAGAGCCTCATTCTGGTGGAGGTTTCTTCCTGTTAAAGGGGAGTTTTTCCTTCCCGCTGTTGCCAAGTGCTTGCTCATAAGAGATTTTTGGAGTCTTCTCTCGTTATTGTAGAATATTGTACAATATCAAGCGCCTTGAGGATTGTTGTTGTTGAGAGTAGAGCTGCTTCTCCTCCACATTGAAAGGAGCCACTTGAGGTGGTTCGGGTATCCAATAAGGATGCCCCCTGGGCACCTCCTGGGTGAGGTGTTCCGGGCCTGTCCCACTGGGAGGAGGCCCCAGGGCAGACCCAGGACACGCTGGAGAGATTATGTCTCTCGGGTGGCCTGGGAACACCTTGGACAAGCTGGAGGAGGTAGCTGGGGAGATTCAGGTCTGGGCTTCTCTGCTTAGGCTGCTGCCCCTGCGACCCGGCCCCGGATAAGCGGAAGATAGATGGATGGATGGAAATATTAATAACAACCTTTGCACTGTGTTCCAGTGCAAATGTTAGTGATCAAACACGTTGCATTGGAATCAAGTTAAATAGAAGTTCAGCCTCACTGCAGTCATTTATCTAATTATTTCTTGGTATAATTTGGGTGTGTATGTCGAGGTGAAGGTGGAGGTCTTTTTACAACTCCACAACCACAACAAGGTGGGTGTGAAGATATTTACATCATGTGTTTCCAAGGTTTACTCCATTTTTCTGTGACGTTCCACAGCGCTCAGTCACGCCAGGGCCGTGCCCACATCATGATTTCATCACACGCTGACATCAACCTTGCACCTCTGTCATCCGAGAGTGATGCGTCCGAGGTCTGACGCCATCTCTGCCGTGTTTACTGGACTGCTCTGTCTGTCAGGATGACATCAGCACAGCTTTGCCTCCCTGAAAATGGTGAGTCAGCCGCTCCTGTCCGCTTGACAGAGAGGAGGGAGAGGAAAAGCAGAAGATGAAGAAGAGGAGGAACAACTAAGATGCAAATATGTGTGCCCTTTAGAAATGCTTTCAAGCTCGGTGAGATTGAACACTGGATTTTTTTCGCTGCACCCTCACTTTGAATTCAGGAGTATTTTAATAATTTAAATAAAGTTGATCAGAATTGAAAATGTGTACAATTAGTCCTTTCCCTCATTCTCTTTCCTGCAAGATAAAGATTACTGTGGCTGATCAAACTAAAGGTAGAAGATCAAAGAGACTGAGCCTAGAAAAAGGAGCTCGGCAGGGGACAAAAAGGTGATTCCACTTGTTTTTTTTTTTTATCTTAATCAGAGCCCTTTAAGGGAAAGACAGCATTTAGGTAGTTTGTCAGACTGTGTGGTCACATAGAATCGTCTACGAAGGGCTTGTCATTTGGTGGTTTGTAATCCTTGCTGGGCTTTACTTCTCCTGGCCCTTCCCCAGAGAGAGTAAGTAGAGATGGCTGGAGGAGAGTGATGCTCTTTAGACGATGGATCTTTTAGAAAGCTGAGCAGGCAGAGCCTGTGATAGATGCTGCTCCCTGGAATAGCAGTGGAACTGATCTTTAGGGAGAGGAGGGAAAGAAAGAATAGGAGGTGAAGAAAAAGAAAAAACAGGCATCTGAAGAGTTTTCTCTCCTGAGATTTTCCTCCGCTGCTTTCAGAAGTGGCTCTGGGTGACGTTGCACTCTTTATTAATGCGTGGCAATTTACTGGGGGGGAGTGAAGTTGCAGGCAACATGATGTCAGGTACAGTATGATCAAAGAAAAAGTCAGTGAGTGTGAACTCGGAAAGGCAGGCTTTTTCTCTCATGCCTTTGCCTCTTTTTCCTTTGTTTTCCTTAACGTTCTTATTTGTGCCAGTGTGTGTGTGTCAGGAGGAAGAAAGGGTTTGTTTCCGTACAGAAACTCTGTATGATTCATGTTTCCTCTGCTTTGATCTGTGAGCTGTGCACAGCCCCAAGATAAACCATTTCAGGTTGTCTAAACAATTTCCAATCACTGTTTCCATATTTAGGTTCTTATAAGGAGGAGAGAAGAGAGGGTCTTGCATGCTAACACACTCCTCTCTGAGCAGCGGAGAGGAGAACCTTGTTCTAGCCATTTAGAATGAGGCCAGATGGAACAAACATACATATGGACACACACACACACACACACACACACACACACACACACACACACACACACACACACACACACACATCTGTAGAGCCATATGCCCTGTGAGGTCAGCTTACTGGTACCCACCTCAATAGCTCATCTCTTTTTCCAAACACACATCTGCCCCCCATCTCTGTGAAATCAACCCAGGCCCACCCTCGCTTACTCTGCTCACCTTTCCAATTGCCCAACATCCCGCTCTGCAAACCAGAACCCTTCAAATCCGAATCCAGCGCTTGATTTAACAAGAAAAAAAATACTTGTGCATGACATCATTCAGCTGTTCCTCTGGGTAGGACTTCATCCAACTAAATAATCCAGGCCAGCTCCATAAAGCAGGGAGTGCCGCCACATTACCCCAGCCATGAAATATCATGTGGTATTAAGTCACCGTAACTGTCAGCCTTCTTCCTTCCTTTCCCCTGCACTCACACATTAGCGTGCACACTTCATTTACTTCAATTCAACTGCCATTTGCTGCATGCAAACTGTAAAGAAATCCAGCAGCACACGCAATTTTTTTCCCTCGTCTGTCTCCGTTTGCAGGACAGTATCAGATGTGCAGTACTTGCAGCAGGTGGCTCCACATTAACCCTCGCCCCGTAGTCTGAGGAGCGCAGCAAAAGCGCAGTGCAAGGATCTGGTTTCATCCCCCCCTCACCTCACCTCACCTCACTTTTCCCTCCATCCCTCTATTCCTGCATCCCTGTGGACTCCCATTATACATGACATCAGAGCCTCTTGACAGCCGTGCACAGCTGTGGCCAGAGTGGAGCTGAGCAACACCCAGGATCCACCCCATCCATGCTGTCCCTAAACATCGGTGGAGCTGATTTAAACCCTTGTTTTCTGACTTTTTGTGTAATCAAAGCAGTTCTTTAACATAAAATGCAGTTCAGGTAAATGCTGGCTTTTAAAAGAGTAAGTAAATGGTTGCATTCTGCTTGGCTGAAAACTGCCGATTAGCTAATCCTGCTGTTTTTGGCTGAAGGAGACTGTCCAGTCTCGAAAGATCAAATTTAACAGTGTAAGCCAATCAGGAACCTTTTTTAGTGACCAAAGTAAACTCAGTTGTAACAGGTTTCAAGAGGTTTTTAAAAAATTCTCATAACAACTTTTCTTTAATTGGATTTGTGGAATGTCACTTCCTGTGTGAAACATTTGTATTTCATCGCAGTGTCTTTTTTCACAACTGCTGAGGAATGCTAACAGGTGCTAGCTCTGCTTTCAATCTGCGTAATGGGACAAAAGAACAACTGGCGTGAGCACCTGTTTTCTACCAGGCTGGGAAACTGGATCTCATTCCCAAATCACACTTGAGAATCAAAAACAAAGCACCTCTATCCCCGGCCTTTTTTTCTTTTGTCGCAGCCCCAAGATAAGTACATACAGTTTTCATCCAGTTAACCCTTTGTGTTCTGTTTGATGGACAGCCTGTGAGCTGTGATGACGAAGATTACAGTTGGCCTCTTCAGGCTGCACCACAGAGACACCCTGTGGAGGCGATGCACAAGTATGTTTAGTAAAATATATTTACAAAGCATATCCAGTTCTCTCTAATTAAGCCACAGCCCCATGTTATAAATTATCTTTGATTTTTTTCGTATTGAATTAGAAGAAAGCATCTGTGCTTTGGAAACTGGAATGTTTTGAGTGAATCTTACTTTTTGTTAAATCATGCTGGTCTGCCAGCACCTGAAAAAGATGAAAGATGGTGGTTATAATGCATGAAGTGATGGAAAGATCTCAACATTGACCTCGTTAGGTGTCAACTTGTGTTATGTAGATATTAGCACCAATACACATCAAAAGTCAGTGAACAAGCACTTGGCGACAGTGGCAAGGAAAAACTCCCTCTTAATAGGAAAAGAGCTCCGGCAGAATGATGCTCAGGGAGGGGTAGTGACTGATCTACAGACTATCTAACTTTAATTTCTCAAACCAGCTAGAAAGGTGGACTAGTTCTGCAAAAAGGTCCATTACAGAACTGGTTATGCACTCACTCAGACCAGTACAAAAAATGTTAACACACTGGTGAACCCTTTGTTTCCAGGCCCTGGCTTTCCTCCTTCTTTCTCTGTGTCTTATAGGTATCACCTGATCCAGCTGTCCTGAGAGGTGCTGCTGATCCACAGTGAAGTCTTCCCCAGGGCTATTCATTTATTTGTCTGCCACCATTTCCATCTTAAAAAACATTGCTTAAACATGGCTGGGGGTTGTGACCCTTGCTCGTGAATGTATACACACAGTGCACATTTATGTATACTAGTACACTGTATACTGTGGGCAGCAGACTGCTGCTTTTACTGTGCGACCTGTGTTTTATGCTCAACTTAAAAAAAGAAAAGAAAAAGGGGTAACAGCTTCAATCACCCTGCAGAGGGGAGTGATGAGAAAATTGAGCTGAAGCCACCTGAAAGGCATAAGGTCAGCCATTACCCAGAGCACTCTGCAGAAGACAGCTGTTACAGTCTGTTTGCACACACACACACACAGACTCAGGAAGTCATGATGGCTGGCTGTGTCTTCTACGGGGTCATAGGTGTTTTGTGGAGCCATATGGTCGTCGTGGATCACCACCTCCACTCAGGTTCAGAGGGGCCTCATTTCTCATTAACATTAGATTAGACACATTTAGCAAGCTTTAACCAGACACACCCTACCCTGCTCCCATCCCACTGTCAGTATACAGCGCGCTTTGATTTGACTGCACTATTTATTGTAACGTTCAGAGACTACAGCCAAAAGAAGTGCGTGTCAAACGAGCTTTCAAAAGGCTCGGAGAAAAGCCTTCTTTGCCACCATCCAGGAAATTTGACTTGCTGCAAAGAGAAAGGTAAAGTCTTCCAGAAGATTGATGCAAATGAGACTTAGAAGCTAAAGCTCTTTTGTGTGTGTGTTACTGCCTCTGTGTGATGCGGTGAGAGCTGGCAGAACATGCCCCTCTGAGGTTAGACACGCTACATGGAAAATACCCCTCAAACACCTCCAAAATAATTCAACAGCCTCTCCTTCGTCTCCTTTTCTGCACTATCTTTGATCTCTCCGACCCAAGGCTAAACCTCTTCCTGATTAATCTGTCTGTACCTGCCTCTTCACGGCACCACCCTCGTGCTGACTCCGTCTCTTTTCACTGAAATTGGATTCAGAGGCTGCTTTATTCAGAGGGATCTACTTCAGCATGTGTCATGCCCCCTTCGTCTTCTTCTCCTTTCCTCTACAGGCAATAGCACAGTGAGAGGAGGATAGCAAAGAGAGAGAGTTAGAGAAACAGAGGCCTCTCCAGGATTGTATCTTCATCAGCATGGTCTGGTGCTGTTGCTGCGGTGCTGTTGCTGCAGCTCTGTTGGCAATACTGAAAACAAGCTTTGTGAATAAAAATGCACCCTCGGTGCGTTTTTCCATGTCTCCTTACCTTAGGGAAAAAAAGACACATTGGACAAAAGCATGGGCGCTGTATGTTTCTCTGAGACCTCTTGGGTGGGGTGGGGGGTGTTCCTGATTGGAGATGATTGAGTGGCACCCTTGGGCAAGGCTTTGCATCTCCTGAAGTGGGCCCCATCTCGCCACTTCTCACCTGAGTAAATGGCCTCTTGTCTGCCAGCAGCTCGTGATTACCACCCTTCATCCGAGATGGCGAGGAGAATGGATCGAGCGCAAAGAAGAGGGAGCTGCATGAGAGTGCCTGGAATAATTAAAACCAGAAGGTGCAAAGAGGCATCTGCAGCAGACGTTCCCTCCTTATGACTGGCCTGCAAGAGCCAGACAAGTTTGTTAGCTGTTTTTTTTTCTTTTCGCAAAAATATAGCAATAAAAATATAGTTATAATGAATGATTCATTTCAATTAAATTTTATTTGTGTAGCGCCAAATCACAACAGCCGCCTTGAGGTTCTTTATATTGTAAAGCAAACACCCTACAACAATAGAGAAAAAAACCCAACAATCATAGCACTTTGGCAACAGTGGGAAGGACAAACTCCCTTTTAACAGGAAAAACCTTCAACAGAACCTGGATCAGGGTAAGAGGAGGGAAACAGGATAAAAGACACACTGTGGAAGAGAACCTGAGATTAATAATAACTAATAATTAAATGCATATTTTTTTATAAACACTTAGTGAAAAGAGACAAATGAAGAAGAAACACTCAGTGCATTACAGGAAGCCTAGGCCTATTGCAGCATCGCTAAAGGAGAGTTCAGGGTCACCTGATTCAGTCCGAACTATAAGCTTGATCAAGTAAGCCTGCAGTCTGAAAGCAAAGGGCTCCATTGGGGTGATTCAGTATTATGAGGGCTTTACCATTATATATACATAATTATATATACATAACATATATATATATATATAAAATGTTTTCCCTAAAGTCATTTTATTTCTCATTACTTATAGGTCTCATGTTAGTATCCATTTGTGTAGGTGTGTGTTCTGCAGAGAGAGCAGAACTGTGGGTAATCAACCCACACAAAGGCTACAGAGTTACAATTGCAGTCTTCCAACAAGCCAGCAGTGTGTAGACTATGATGATACCATGCAAAGGTAGAATACTTAGTGGTGGAAAAGTTGGCTTGAACAATGATGGGAAGCAGAGTTCATCACAAAGAGGAAGTCACATGCCCAAAGATCAAATAAGCACAGATGTGAAGCACGGATGAGGTCTTCATTGAAGTGAAGAATACTTTTGTCTGTAATCTTTACAATAGAAAAAGCCCCTGAACGTGTCTGGTTGTTGGTGGGAACCCCTGCTAAGTCTAATTTAAATGGTAAATGGTACTTTTCTACACACTTTT
This sequence comes from Pundamilia nyererei, assembly GCF_000239375.1. Taxonomy (NCBI): domain Eukaryota; kingdom Metazoa; phylum Chordata; class Actinopteri; order Cichliformes; family Cichlidae; genus Pundamilia; species Pundamilia nyererei. Next base: position 1,994,245 of record NW_005187502.1, on the reverse strand, counting down.
TACTACAAGTTCATATTCATACAAGCACTTTTTTCTATACCCAAGTGCTTTTACAAACACACACACTTCGATGGGCAATTGAGGTTTCAGCATCTTGTCCTGACTGGTGAACCACCAGTTCGTCTTAGTTTTTGATGGATCATTTTTCAGCTTCAACTTATTTTAGGTAGACTCACAAATACATTATGGTTAAGATCTTTAGCTATTTGTTTTTCTTTTCGTGATATTCAAGTCAGAGGACTGTGGAGGTCATTCCAGATACTTCAGCTTGTGTTGTTGTGGGAGTAGTTGATGGTGCATTTCAATGCCTGCTTTGGATCATTTTCGTGTTGCAGAAGCCAACCCTTCTTTTCAATTGCACTTTCTTGGCTGACTACGTGATGTTCACAGACATTTCCAGATTTTTTGATATGTAGTGCAAGTAGTGAAGGGAAATGTAGGAGTGAAGATATAATCTTTGGAACAGCAAGAAAGTTTGTATCTGCTTGGCAGAAAGGTGGAAAACCCTGAATATGACTGCAGAGGAGCTGCAGGAAGGTTCAGCTGACACAGGAGTAGAGGTTCCACTGCGCAGCACTGATGGACCAAGAGGGTCTACATGGAAAAGTTATTACATAGAAATTTTACCTGGTTTCTTGGCTTCTAGTGCCAAATAGTGATCTAAGGGCAAATCTCAAAGTCCACCTTCTGCTATTTCCAGAAACAAATGCCGCTGAAGCTTTTGCCGTGTCCCTCACTGTCCCCCGAGTGTCCATGGGTATTAGCAAGTTCAAGTTCAGATTTTTACAAGGTCTTAAGGCTAAACTTGTTATAGAAATAGACATCAAAACTGCAGCAGGCAGACTCTGAACTTCAGCAGGAGTCAGACTGCAGCTTCTGTTTTTACTTGTTCATATTTCTAAAGTAGAATTGCCGTGGCGACTACTTTAATGTCTCTTTGTGCTGGTTTTCCTGTTTCCTTTGTCCCACCAGCTTTGTATTGATATATATAAATACTAACATAGCATGCACATCTTCATGCCATGCAGGCACAGGGAGAACATGCAAAA
>NW_005187502.1:1956351-1992217 GCF_000239375.1 Pundamilia nyererei | reverse complement strand
TACCCTTGGTGTGTGTTTGCTGCAGACCTTGTATTTATTCCTTTTTGCTTTAAAAATCTACACCTAGGGGTGTCCAAGCATTTGGAGGATTTGTCAGTTTAAAAAAAGAAGAGAAAAAGGAAACAGCACTGTTCTCAGTCAGTATTGCACCCGAGCTCTCAGATTCCCATGTTTTGGCCATCTGACAACAGCTAAAATAAACCTCCAGCTTCCATTTATCTCCTGCAGCACTCACCTAGCTCCCAACTTCCTTCCTCAGTCGTCTAATCACTCGGTGCACTTTGTTCCAAACTCCTGTAGAGATAAGTTATGCAGCAGCTGCTACATTTTAACTTGATAGTCTGCATTCAAAACAGGAAGAAAAAAATCTGAAAGACAGCACACACCTGGGCAGGCGTTTCTTTTTAGAGTGTGTCTGAATAAGATCTGTGCTCTGTATAATGGATTCATGGGCTACCTGTGTGTGCTGATAAACTCCAGAACACACAGGAAACGCAGCGGCGGCAGACCGTCAACTCCAACCCGCTCGCAACGCCGACCGGCCTCCATCTGTTGCCACTTTTGAAAAGAGCGGCTGAAAACACGTTTGTGTAATTTGGCATGTTCTTTCAAATGGAAATAATCCGCCTGTTTTTCCTTCCGAGGGGAGGCTCCCCTCTGTCGTGGCTTTCAAGGTAAGATTAAGAGGACGTTTTTATCGTGCAGGATTTAGCTCTCTCTTCCTCTGGTGATTTCACTGCCTTCAGTCTGGCTGTTTGAAACGCACAGGAGGCTGTGAGCGGCACTCCAAGCCCACTATCAACCAGCGAGAAGGGAAGTGCGAATGTAAAAACTGTTTTATCTTAAAAAAGGAGAAATGAATAAAATTAAATTGTAAGATTTAATATGAGAATCAGAAGAAAATATAAAGCAGCTCTTGGTAACTATTTGTATGTTGTGAAAAGCAGTTGCTGCTAAGAGTGACATGGTACACAAAACTGAATGGAAACACTACATCTATAGCATGGAGACAAATAAAAATGACACAAATACATCCTTCCAGTGTGTATTTGTGTCATTTCAGATACATTCCATCACACGGTTTACCCAGTATTTACACTCAGTTTTGAGGATGCTCTTTATTAAATTCATATACAGTAGATGCACCATTATTATTATTTGGTGTCTTCTGAAGTCTGAAATCATAGTTGTTAAATAATATCTGCCACAGCCTCTCATGCACATGAAATTAATTCTGAGAAACATGTAGTGTTGATCCGCAAGCATTAGTTTCACCTTCTGGCCTGAGAATGGGTCGAACAGATTGGAGATCTGTGACTCTGTCCAAATGACCAGCAGTGCAAACAAGCATGACTCAGGTGGAAGCATATGATAAGCGGTCTGATCCTGCTGATGAGGAGACTGGAGGTCAACGTCTGTGTTTTCTATGCATGAAAACCCAGGCAAGGAAACTGCTTTCAACAGTAAGTGAATGTGGCCATTTTGTTTCCCATTAGAGGCTCACAGTGCTGAGGGCTCATGGGCATTTTTACTGCTTAACCCTGTTTGAGACGTCTACATGATTAGTGTGATTTTTTTTTTTTTTTATTACCCCCTTTTAATTAATTGGCCCAAAATGTCAGATGTAGCAAAAATTAAAACTCATATGTGCAAACTGATGTTTAATTTATTGCTTTTAAAACAATTCTCAGATTATTTCACCTTTGAGGCTTTATGGCATATTAGCCTGCATATAGCACAGTAGGACAAACAAGGATTCACCATAGCCCCACGATGCTGTTTAAGAGCCTGCAACAAGCTGTAGTTGAGTCTCGCTATATTATTACCTCTGCAGACTGTTTAATTGTTCAGTTCAGTGAATCTGAGCCCTGTTTATGTAGACTCAGATCCAGCCCCCTGTTCTCCAAGAGATCTGTATCTGGATATGGATAAGGTAAAACACATGGGATAGTGTGGGATGGTAGCCAGTGTAAACGCAATGTGTGTGTGTGTGGCATTAAAAAAAAAAAATCTACCCAGCGGGTTCATAAATACAAGCTCACCTCCAGGAAGACTTTGCAGCACTTTTGGCCCAGCATTAAATCATGATGCGACGTTTCCCCCGACAAAGATTCACCTTTCAGTTTAAAAAATCAAAAAGAGGGACTGTTTTTTCTTTTTGTACTTTTGTTGTTTGGCCTTGGGACAGAGCTTAACGTTTTGGCCCCTCCGAGTGCATCCAGAGCAACTGATGTAGGAGAGGTCAAATAAACTGCAACTTTCTAAAAAAAAATGCTGCAAAAGCACAAAAAACAAAACAGAAGTAGGAAAAAACTCACAAAACACAGGGGATGCGTGTTTTTGACAGAACAGCTGCGTGAGTGACAAAAACCAGAACATGCAGAGGATTGCACTGAGTCTTCTGTGTTGTGTAAAATACTGAAGATACGTGTTTGCAGTCAGCTGTTTACTATTAGCTTGTCACTTTCTCAGCTGGTCAATCACTTTACAGTCTTTGTGAGCTTTTGTGGCATTTTGTTTTTAATTTCTATTGTGTTTTATTCAACTTCCACTCTATTTTGTGTGAAGCATTTTTCTATTTGCTGCTGTTTTCTTAAGTTGCAGTGCATTTGACCTTTCAGGGCCACCGTACCTACTTGGAAAAAAGAGGGAGAGCATCAAACACTAAACATCGAAGTTCTAATGCAGGCTACAAACTGGGGCGTCAGTTCCCCGTTAGAGTAAACTGACTTTAACTTGTAGTATTTTTTTTCATTTATTTATTCAGAAGTAACCTGTAACTAGTCCTTGTCACATTTGTGCTACAACAGTGTAATTTTCGTCAGTCGGCATCAAATCATTGGCCAACTGTATCCCTGCCAGTCAGATGGTTTGGAGTGCAGGTGGTGTTCGCTGCTGTCTGCAATCCGCCAGCTGCTGACATTTAGCAGCAAACATCACATGTTAGAATGTTCACACAAATGTAAACACGCACAAGAAAGCATTCAAGCATAGACAAACACGGGCTCTCTGTGTTCCACCTCCGCATCGCAACCACATCACACAAGATAAAACTACCGCAAGGATTGTAGTGGAACGGCGCACACTCACGCTATGCTTTTCAGGCTCTTGGAAGAGAACCTGGGCTCCAGCCTAACCCGGTCCGCCGGTTCTGAACATGCTGCTGGAGGAAGACGGGGAAACGGCAACACAACTGGCTGTCATGGCTCCTAGACTGGATGCCCGAGAAAGGGTGATGAAAGGTATCCAGCGTGCAGCTACACACCAGTGGAAGGATGCAAAGTTTTTAGTCAGCCAGTCATGCCTCAGGCGTATTGTTCTGTTTTAGTTCTGTTTTGTGATACACCCAGAGAAAACATAATGTTACTCTGAGTGTAACTCGTTCACCTCTGTGAGTCAGTTCAATCCCGCTGACCGACGGTGACTAAGGCGCAGTAGAATTTATTTATTTACGTTCACGTGTGTTACAAAGAGCTCCGAAAGGTGAAGATGATTGAGAGAATTAGTGGTTGAGACTGTAGCTGGACCTCAAATGATAAATATATTTCAGGGGAACGTTTTGTTTGGTTCAGATGTCTAGGTGTTTTTCTTTTTTTTTTCTTCTCATTTCTATACCAATACAAAATACTGTTAGGCTTACTACTTTCTTATTTCTGAGAAAAGCTGATAGTGAAACTGTGCTGGCCTCAACCTGATCCAGATTGGATGAAAATGTATTTCTATCCACTTTGTTTTATCTGACACCAGGACATGATAACCATTCAGGTTTCTGTGTGCACTAAGACAACCAGTTCTCCAATGTGCTGCATTGGAGAACTGGTTGTGCAAATTGCAAAACAACATGTTTTCTATCTAAAGCCATCCAGGTTTAGTTCTCCTGTTTCTGCTGTCATTGCTCAGGCTGATGCATTCAATTCAATTTTAGTGACAACAAATCACAGCAAAGTTGCCTCAAGCCACTTTACATTGTAGGGTGAAGATCTTACAATAATACAAGTCTGTGTATAGGTACAGGTTAGTCCCCAACATTTTTTGCGCCACGGATCGGTTTGTGTCCGACATTATTTTCACGGACCGGCCTTTAAGGTGTCGCAGATAAATACAACAAAATAAAACCAGTACTGGTACCAAAAAAAAAAAGTTTATTCATAACACACAGGAAAAGACCCAAGGAAACCAAGTTAATGATAAAAATTATTTAAAAATAACGATGAAAACCCTAAAAATCATAAATTTCACACCCGAGCCTCAACTCTCGCGGCCCAGTACCGGTCCATGGCCCGGAGTTGGGGTCCGCTGGGTTAGTACATAAGACTGTGCTGCTGGCTCTAAAATGGGTGTTAGTAGAGGTAAATATAAGTACATAGAGTGGTTTCAAAGTGCTGGGCAGGATGTTTAGCACTGGAATGAGTAGACTTCTTAACTATGAACAAACTTTCACTGGATTGGATTATTAAGGCTTTTATTTATTTCCTGGTTAATTATTCGGCAGGAGATGCATTAGCAAGGCCTCGGTACAAAAGTAGCAGTAATTCATTAAGGTTTAAACCCTGGTGGACTCTTAGGTTTCCCTTCTTTTCCCCTTTATAATTAATGTTTAAATGCGTTTAACAGGATGCAACTTTAGCTCACTGGTTGAGTAGGTGTCCATGTGCCACATGGCTGAAGTACAGCAGCCAAGCTTTGAGTCTAAAGTGTGGTGCTGGGTTATGTGTCTTCTACTGCTCTCTCCCTCTCATTCCTGTCTGCTCTTCATTACCAAACAGTCGAATAAAGGGAAATTGCCCCCAAAATAAACTTAACACCAAAGAAACAATACATCATTATTTGGCGCAGCACGGTGGTGCGATTATGACCACTGTTGCCTCACAGCAAGAAGGTCCTGAGTTTGATTCCACCACCTGGTGGGGCCTTTCTGTGTGGAGGTTGCATGTTCTCCCCGTGTTTGTGTGGGTTCTCTCCGGGTACTCTGGCTTCCTCCCACAGTCCAAATACATGCAGTTAGTGGGGATAGTTGGTAATATGTGCGACTGGTTGTCTGTCTCTATGTGTTAGCCCTGTGACAGACTGGCGACCTGTCCAGAATGTATCCTGCCTCTCGCTCTATGGTAGCTGGGCTAGGATCCAGTCCCCCTGCGACCCTGACGAGGATAAGTGGAAGAGACGGATGGACACCATTATCTGTTTCTCCATTCAAAACGGCTCCATGCTGTTGCTAAATCACACAGGTGTGGGATGTGTTATGCACAAATTTTTGTAATTTTTAAAACTTCAGCTCCATACCCATTAACCATGAGACTATGCAAGAGGGAGTTGTAGTTCTTTGAGAATGAGTCCTACTGATTTTGAAGGCTTTTAAAAAAAAAAAAATGTCCATGAGGCTAACAAAGGTTACTTTGGTGCTTGATTAGCTAAATTAACGCCATTCATCAGGTTGGGAAGATTGTAACTTCTGCCTGTGCTTGTATGAGTTTCCACCCACAGTACAAAAGCATACATCTTAGGTAAACTGGTGAGTCTACATTGAGTGTAGCTAAGGATGTGAGAGTGTGGGGCCATGTGTCTTGATTTCTTAGATCCGTGACGGGCTGGTGACTTGTCGCAGGTGTACTCTGCCTCTCGCTCTGTGACAACAGGGACAGACTCCAGCCACCCACACTCTAAGCTGGATAAGCTTTTAAGAAAATTGATTCTTATTAACATTCTGTTCTCATCAACCTCTGCTGTACTTTGTTTTCAGCGCTCGCTATAACAAAATAACTCATTAAACAGGTGCTTCATGTTGGTGTTATCAGCTGTGTCAGCTGGTGTAACTGTACACTCTATCATTGCTTTTTGCTCCTGCCTGCCAAAAAACATTTAACTTGTGAACTTAACAGCCAACAACAAGAGTATGTTAGTCGGCTCAAAGCAAACAGAGCCTGCTCGAAATCACTATTTTAATCCGTTTTTCAGGTTTTCCATCTGTTTCCTGGGAGTCTGCGGAGGCTTTGCAAATACTGGTTGTATCTGCCTGATGTTAGACGATAGCTTCTCAAGTTGAGTGTTGGGGACGGGGTACGGGTGTCTTTAACAAGTGGACACATGCTCAGACGATGTAAACAAGCTTCATGCATACTCGAGTTGTCACACACATATAAGCATGCTCGCATGCTCCTCACCTCTGTTACGGCTCACCTTCTGGTGCCTGCAGGACAGTTGGATGTGGGCCTTCATCTTCATCTAGTAAACATACACTCTCACTGTCGGGATGACACGCTTTCCAAAGTGCATGCTGAGTCTGAACGAATGCGCGTGGACCCACAAATGAATGCTTCGCGACACCCCACAGACAGGCGTACAAGTGCACACGCGCGCGACCCCCACAGAGGAAGTGAGATTAGCTTTTTTGCTGCTGCTGTAATTCAGTTACCCCTCACTGCCGGAGGCCAAATGGCGAGCAGGGAGTAGGATTCTGCTGTGTCTGTGCTTTGTGTGGCTGTCGGCTTGCTTATCCCTGCCGTACACAGGTGAGTGTCTTTTTGCATGCCTGTCTACTCAACCCCTCCACATCCCCCCTCCCTGTCTCCACACAGCCTCGACACAACCTGGGTGCCCCCTCGCTGCTAAGCTGCCGCCTTAAATCCACTATTGTGATGGGTAATGTGTGACACGCTTCCCCTTAGGAATATTACCATTGGCATCAGGGTGAAATCTCAAACTCTACAAAAGTGTTTGTATTCATAAAAAGGCCCTATTAGTACCTAAATTATCCAATCCAACTTTATTTAAAAATTACGACAGAGTCGAGCAAACTGCTTTCCAGTTAACAGACAGCAGTAAAATACACAAACACATTAATACTATGGAAGCAGTACTGAACAAATTGGGGAAAACATTTTCCTTCTCTGTTAGCTCCTTTGTTCTTCAGCTCACTAATGGTTTCTTTTTTTTAAAGCTTTTTTTCCCCTGTGTGGCTTTCAATCGTATATTAATTCCTTACATGACAACCTCCCGTCAAAGGGTTTATTTTGCATGTCAAACAGAGCCTGATTTTAGAACAGCTAGAGTAGCTTTGCATGATTCCCAGTTCAGAATAATCCTGCCTTATACTATTCTTTGGTCTAGGCCTTTCCATTTAAATTTAAAACATGCCATTTTAGCTTCTCTCCCTCTGGGTCGCTCTCTAGTTACGCCAGCTTTAATCTTTATTCTGATTGGTCGGGGTTCTGTACTCCCAGTTCTGAACTATTGGTTTGTTCCAGTTCCTGGTCGGAATTTTCAAGCCCCTTCAACTAGGAATTTGTACTCGGAAAGCCAAAAGAAAACCCACCAATCCCGAGTTAAGAATTCAATCCAAGATGGGGGCAGCGAATGTAAACGGTAGTAAAATTGTAAAACTCGTAATCTATTTGTGACTCACTATAAATAAGCCATAAACAAAGCACTGATCAGGCTCTGTCCATGGATGTGCTACACTGACTTGTTCCTAATATTATAATATGTCCCTGATTCGACCATATTGGGAATATCTCCTGTCTATAACATCACAAAGATGTATAAGTGACACCAGTGAGGAAGTGCAGTATCCTGGATTCTTACTAATTACGAGTACTGTGAAAGATGTCTGGATGTTTAGAAGTCTGTGGGAAAAGCTCGTGTCTCTTTTGATTCATGATCTCAGTAAACACTTTCCTGATGAGTTTATGGTCTCAATCACTAGTTTCAGTTCCTATTACACACGATGTTCTTTTGGGAACGATTGTATTCCTGAGCGCTTCGGTGACTTATTTTGGCACATCATTATTTTATCCATTCGGTTGATTAGACCTGTTATTGCTGCTGACCTGTTTCAAATTAACTTTAAAGCATATTAACTTTTTGGCTCCTAATCACACTATACCGGGACTTCTCGATGCCGTGCGAGACTTAAAAAGGAAAAAAAAGAGTAGTTTCATGATCTCAGACAGTGAAAGAAGGGCTGAGAGGGAGAAACTCGGGATGCAACAGTGGAGACAGAATCAAAGAGTAAGTTAATAAGGTGCAAATGAGTGAAGGTTTAAAGAAGAAGATGAAGGAAGAGAAAAAGAGACAGAAACTGATTAGGAGTGGGTCGGAATTCAGCTTGAGAGAGACGAGCACAAAGTCTGCGAAAAAAGAAACAGCTCAGGTCTGACTATCCATTTTTTAAGACGTAGAGTAAATGAGGCCCAGTTCAGAACAGGGTCTTTTCATATAAGGATTTACATTGTGTAACAGCAATATTAATGTATTGTCATTTTACTATTTAAGTAAGCTTTGTAGACACAGCAATAAAATGTTGATTTTTTTTTTTTTTTCATCAGCAAGTCAAACTGATCAGATTTCTATGAAGTCACGATAAATAAATTACCCATCAACTTTGAGGTCGGCTGGTCCTTGTGTCCACCTTGATACACCGTAGTAGCCGATGCAAGGGAGGGTTCGGCTACCTGTTATTGTACCCCTACAGCCGTGATCTATGTGGTGTGTTCGCTCTCGCCAACTCTGCCCCCAACAAGCTCAGTAAAAGCTGAAACCTAGTGTACGTTGGCACGGAGGAGGGATTTTTGGGCTGAGATTGTGGTGGCGACACCAACGGGGCCAACCAACAGATCACAGACGAGCGGTGGAGCCAGTGAGCGGCTGGCGTGCCAGAACCAACGTCACTGAGCTGCAAAGTTGCAGTGCACACATACCTTGCATGTAGTGAGTCATGAGTGCGCACACGCATGTATTCACATGGTGGGAGGCAGCTGTCTGGCACAGGTTCACCACAATCCGGGGCTCTGCCTTCCCATCACCGCGGACCCCTTGCCAGGCCAGGCTTGGAAAGAGGTCACATTCTCCAAGGTGTGTCTAAACAGAAATGACATGTGGATGTGCTGGCACGAGATGCCGCTCTCGGCTCTCTACCACCGCATCTCATGCTCCTGCCAGAAAAGCAGCCGTGGTTGTTTTCTTTCCCCCTCTTTTCTCTTCTCTTTTTCTTCTCCCTCCCTGTGAAATGCAGCCCGGTGCCAGAGAAAACAGAATCAGTGTTTGTTTTAATGGTTGTTCCATTCCTCAGGTTTATCCTGACTTAAAAATACCAGTAAAGTGGGGAGCGAGCTTGACAACTGGAATGATGCTTATGTTAATTCGGGTATGCTATTGCTTCTTTTGCCTGAGGAGTTCTCTCTGTCATCTTTCATTAAACAGCTTTTCTACTGACTGACATGTTTGTGGAAATGTATCCCCGTGACTTATTCCCTTCATAACATGACAGCATAGTATTTATGGTATACGATGTATCATCAGATCTTTCTCAGGGCAAACGTCTAATTACACACTGATGGATAGCTCTAATAACAAATGCATGAATTAGTAGAAGGTGTCAAAACACACGTATACACACTGTTTTACAGAAAGAGTAAGATTAAAAAAAAAAAAAAAACGGGAAAAAAGAAGATCTGTTCTGGAGGATGCTGGTGCTGGCCCGATTCCTGATTACTGCGAGCTGTATAATTTGTGAGTGACACCTTCCTGTGAAACAGGATGTCTCCATTTAGACTGAGGTGAGCGGCGCGCATTAAAGATCCCCTCCAGACATCTTTTAAAACATTTAAAAATACTTTGCTTTGAACAATAATCTGTCCGATATGGTATCAGTAGGTGGATGTGTTGCTGGGAGTTTATTTAAGTTGCTTTCTGGATTACGACTGGCTTCCAAGCTAGCTGTGATGTTATAAAATTGGACTTGTACATGCATGTGTTCAGCTCAGACTTGAAGTAAAGTTTTACAGATGTAAATGGAAAAAAAAAAAGTAAAGCTTAGATTTTAAAAACTGTCCTTATAGTAAGCGCTGGATGTGATCATCACGTGTTGTGCTTTTGTCTGTTTGTCTTTGAAACAGCACAAGTGAGCACTCACATCGACGGAGCATGTGCTCTCTGGCCAGTCTTCTAGTTAGACACAACATGATGCCCTATGCCTAATATTTTGTTGGTTCCCCTTTCGTTGCCAAAGCAGCCCTGACCCATCGAGGCATGGACTCCACTAGACCCCGAAGGTGTGCTGTGGTATCTGCACCAAGATGTTTGCGACAGATCCTTTAAGTCCTGTAAGTTGTGAGGTGGGGTCTCCATGTTTGTCCAGCACAGTCCCACAGTTACTCGATTGGGTTGAGATCTGGGGAATTTGGAGCCAAGTCCACACTTCAAACTCATTGTTGTGCTTCTCAAACCAATTCTGAACCCTTTTTGTTTTGCGACAGGCTGCATTATCCTGCTGGAAGATGCCACAGCCACCAGTGAGTACTGTTTCCATGAAAGGGTGTACATGATTTGCAACAATGCTTCGGCAAGTGGTACGTGCCAAAGTAACATAGATGGCAGGACCCAAGGTTTCCCAAAATCGCCCAAAGCATCATGCTGCCTCTGCCAACTACCTTCTTCCTGCAGTGCATCCTGAAGCCGGGTGTTCTCCAGTAAGCAACACACCAGAAAAAGAAGAAAGAAAGTGTGATTCATCAGACCAGGATACCTTCTTTTATTGCTCTGTGGTCCTGTCCTGATGCTCGCATGCACATTGTTGGTCATTTTTAGTGGAAGAAGGGGGTCAGCATGGGCACCCTGACTGGTCTGCAGCTATGCAGCCCCCTACACAACAAACTGTGATGCACAGTGTATTCTGACACTTTTCTAAGGGCAACTAAACCTGTGTGGCTTTGAATTATAAACGGGAAGAGTCCCATAATATAACCACAACATTACAGGACACTGCGATGACAGTGCATCTCAAAGAAGGACAGTATTTGATGCAGTAGTTCAATGATTAATAAAGAAATTAAAAAAACAAAACAAGATAACATGACTAATGTGTTTGAAAACGGTTTCATGCTTGGACATTTAACAGACTTGAGCGATGTTTCAGTGCTTCACTGGTAAAATAAAGTCAAATATATGAAATATTTAAAAATAAGCTCTGGTATAGTTTCTTAAAATTCCTGAAAAGAATCCAAAAACAGCTGCCTTTTGATTTCAGGGGCTTGATGTTCTTCAATTTCAATTTCAATTTGACTCAATTTTATTTTAAAAACACCAAATATAACCATAGAGTGACAACCCCAACAATCAGATTACCCTCTATGTCCAACTCCAGGCCTCGAGGGCCGATGTCCTGCAGGTTTTAGATCTCACCCTGGGCCTGAATCAAATGATTAGTTCATTACCAGGTCTCTGGAGAACTTCAAGACACGTTGATGAGGTAATTTAACCATTTAAATCAGATGTGTTGGATCAAGGACATATCTAAAACCTGCAGGACACTGGCCCTCGGGGCCTGGAGCTGGACTTGGCAACAGTGGGAAGGGAAAACCTCCCTTTAACAGGAAGAAACCTCTGAGAGGACTAGGCTCAGAGAGGGGCAGCTATCTGCCATGAGCATTTGGGAGTGATGGGCTGTGGAAGCTGGAAAAGAGCCAGAGAAAAATAATAACCAATGATTAAATGCAGAGTGGTGGAGTCCCGGCATAAGGGAGGAGTCAGGGTCACCTGATCCACCTCTAATAATAGGAATGTTTAAAGCCTAATCTTAAAAGTTAGATATTATCAATATTAATATTGTGATATTCATATAAATCATTAATATCATTAAATGTGGGATATTTATGGAAATTAGAAGAGGCATGAACCAAAACAGTAAAGCTGTAATCCTGACAATCAAAATAATGAGCTGAAAAAATGTATCCATCGTTAACAGACTTTTTGAAAACGAGACATAAAAAAACTCTTGCAGGTTTAAAAGTCTAACACCAGCAGAGTTTAATGTGTTTCTGGATAAAATATTCCTGCTTTGAGATTTTAAAATGGTAAAAAATGTCAGGGATATCAAGTCAACCTAAAATTTGGAAGCCTAAGAGAAGCAATCCTGCTTTTCAGGGAACAAATTAACTGCTTCGAGAAAAAACATTCAGTACAATTAAAATAAGTAACATCTTAATTCGAAGTCGCTCAAGTCCAACGCTGCTGCTGTGCTTTCCCTGCTGATAAGCTTTTTAAAGCTGACAGCGCAGGATCACAGCTATCTGGTGAATGGAAATGCGATGAAAGCTACCCACACTCAGCGGATTGCTTTGGCTTGCATCATTCTGCATCCCTGGCTGAATTAGTGCTTACTAGGTGGTAATAAAACAACTCTAAGCTGCAACATTGAGTTCAGGTCGAAAATGGCTCAGTACAGTGCGCTGGGAAACTACACTTCTAAGTCTAAGGCGTGTCCAGGTTTGTCGCAGAGCTGATTAAACTCAAACATGTCCTGTTTTTGATCGACTGCCGCCCTGGAAGAGAGCGTGGAACATCACCTGGATCTAGTTTGCACTGACAAATCAAACCCATTTGTGGTGGGTGGGCAGGGAGTTAATCAAAACAGGGACTTTAATCATTTTATGTATGGTAGGAGTTTATAAGTTTTAAATATACATTTATGTGTTCTGGCCCTTATAACTGAGGATAAATCACAGCAGTGATCAGGCTGTGGAAAGGACACAGACACACACTGAACACAGCAGGCCAGGTAGCATGCTGAGCTCAACACAAAGAACAGGGATGAGGTCCGTGGGGACAACATGGAAGTGGACAGGATCAGGTTTGCAGTGGACTTACAGTATGTGTTTCAGAGGATTGCAATGCACGCACAAACTGAAAGGTGAGATGTCATTTGATGCCAGACTATAAATATGATTGTTTTTATTGGCAGTATGGTAGCATTAAATAGCGTGTGATTGCTAGTTTAATCAGAACATGATGGAATAAACTCTGTAGAGCAGTTATGGATTTAAAGATTTCATTTGGCAGCTGCACAGTCGCTGAATTAGTTTTTAAATACACAGTCATATTGTTTATCTGTTTGTGACAGCTGCACTGTCCACCTGCAGATTATCCCCTGAGTCCATTAGCTGTATGTATGGACCCGAGACAGAGAAGCTGCACATTTGTGAGGTTGTGTCAGTATGTCATAATAACCGCACCATTAAAGGTGCACCCTGATGAGACCCAAAAACCAAACATTCAAGCATCACCAGCCCCATCAAGATCACCCGAGTCACTGGAACACAAACATTATAACAAAGAGCGTTGATGATGAGAACTCGCGAGCCCAGAATCCATAGTCTGGAAAACAATAGTAAAGACCAATAAGCCGAGAACATCAGTGTGCTGTGTGAGAAACATGTATGAAAGTCTGCACGGAGAGCTAGTGTCCACCAGCACAGCATCACAGATGTAGTAAGGACCCAGAACACTGCAGAAGCTGAGGGACACCGAACAGACCCGGCCAGCACGACCCAGGCGCCACAGCCCACCCCCACAGGCCTCAGACCCCGACCAATCGTGGAAGCGAGAGGCACTCACCCCAACCCAGTGAGCTGGGTGAAGGGACGGGACAGTGGGCACGGAGGGAATGCATCACACAGGCCAACACAATACCCCCAGGACTCACACCAAGCCGGACCAACCCAAAAGCTGTTTTTTCGTTTTTTTAAAAATTGGATAAATATATATTTAAATCGTGTATGTTATCCAGCTTCCTGATTGGGGACATCTATAAATTCTTAAAGTTAATTAAGTACATTTTCCTCATGCCTGATTGGTGTGAGCCCCACCTATAAGTGGTTTAGTGAGTTGCATTAAAATTGATGGAAGGTGGAACAGGAGAAAACGAGGCAGTCGCAGATAGTCCGACCACCATCCCAGCCCACCCTCACCATTTACAGTGAGTCGTATTCTGCTCTACATCAGTATAGTTATGACTCGTATGTGTCAGTGTCAGTGCACTAGTGCTGTGGATTAAAAGAAGCGAGACAGGTGAGGTCAAACCAACCCGTTGAGAGATAGTAAAGAAGAGGCAGAGTCATTGACCTCCCACCCTCCCGCAGACCCACAGATCCGGCACCCAGAGGAGTCTCTAGCCCGCCCCCACCAGCGGAAGAAAGAGGGCAGCCCAGAGCATCCACCCGGGAATCTCCAGAGAGACAGAAAGTAACCGATGAATTATGACCGGCGGTTACATCTCCTGCAGTAGTTGCAGTCACAGAGGCGAGGCAGAGGAAAGCAACCAGAAAGGGGTGGAGCTACAGAGAAATCAGGGAGGGGGTGAAAACAAGCCCACCAGACCCACGGCTGGGCCCGTACGTGCAAACTAAGCACAGTCGGCCAAATCAAACGTAATAAATTTTTTAAGGAGGCAGACACTCTTTTCACTAATATTTCTTCAATTGGTATTATTCAACCAGTGATTAATGCTAAGTGATTGCTTGATTTTCTAATAATAAGTATTATTTTCTTGGCAATGGCTGAAGCAGTGAGTGTGGGTTTAGCTTGTTTGGTTGGAAGACTAATTGCGGTCGTCTCACTGAGGAAGCACAAATGAGGAGATAGAGGAAAGCTTTTGAGTTGTTTCAAGCCACGGGTGAACACACTCATAGCTCACTGTAAGGTGGTAGAGAATATTTTGGCTGTCTAATCCAAATCTTTGGAACAGATTAGAGGCTGACATGAACTTTTATCACGAAAGATGTGATGAAGACGTGAGATTCCTTTCTGCTCCCATGTTGTAAAGTGAAGTGTTGCTCTGTTAAACTGAAAATCTGGATTGTCCCAAATGAGTGAGAAAGCACAGGGTTCAATTAAGGAACTGTATCCACACAATGGCTGAAAAAGGAATTAGGTTACTACGTTTGTCCTGGAATACTAACTCTAAATAGTTCACCAAGTCAGTCACTTTGTTTTTTCTGTAGTCATATCACCAAAAAGTTCACATAAAGCTCTCTGGTACAGGAAAAAGTCTGTCTAAAACTCACATTCACCCACTAACTCAACAGTTATGTCATCAACCTGTCTTTTCAGGAAAATTTTGGCCTTTTAAATTTCAATTTTATTTAAATTGAAACGATGCACCTTCTGTTTTCTTCACCACTTACGGTCATCACAGTGGAGCTTCTTAGCCACGATCTTCAACTAGGCCATCAGAGATAAATGGTTTAACTGTTCTGACTGTGAGGCTATAACAGAAACAACAGTAACACCTAAATTTCATAAATGGTACTAAAGTAGAGTTTACATTTACAGTAATAGGCTGACCGTGTAGTGTCCACTCCATGGACAAAGACTTAACCCTTTTTTAACATTTAAAAAAACATGTTAATAATCACACAAATCATTGTGTGATTTATGATTTGAAGTTATTTTCAAAGGCCTTTATTTTTGGGGTAAATAAAGGCCTGCTGAGCAAGTGCTTAAAAGAAGTGTACAGACTTCATAAGACACAAGGTTTAACACAACATTACCACAAACGCCAACCTGTTGGTGGCAAAGCTGAGGGATGACATATCCTTGGAGTAGAAGTGGCTGACCAATCAACTGCCAGCAGCATGGCTAAAGTCATCCAGAGAATGATATGAACCCTGCATTGCGGACTGCATTCTTTCTCCCAACACATAACATTTTATTTTGAGTCCCTTGACAGAGAAAGTTTGGAGCAGCTTGTAGGTCAAACATTTTATCAGTCAGATCAGACCGCCAGCCTGTCCATGTCCTCCTCTGACTGATTTTGTTCAGCTGTTCACTACTCAAAGTAAGTCCTTATTAGCCTCTTTTATTAAATGCTAATTACGCTTCAGACATCAGCCAGATGTTTGCACACTGCAGCTCTCGCGCTCTCCAGATAGCAGCTGTATGTGTGTGTTTGCGTGTGTGTGTGTGAGAGAGAGAGGAGGTGGGATATTAAATGAGTCTCTTAGTCACCTGAGATTGAACTGTGCCATAACAGTGATGGAAATGTGCTGTTAGGGGGCTCAGAGCGTTCAGCTTGTCTCCTCATCACTCTGCAGCGTGGCTGAGGACTTGGACAGGGATTACACACTTCAACATTTGGAGATGAACTAAAGAGAAGAGTGAGGTGTTTTTGTTTCCCCAGCTTTGGGGTTTGGAGAGCCCAACACTGAGGCAGCGAGTCCTGAGGCTGAGTCACTTGCTCCTCTTGGTTACACTGCTTTGTGTTTGTGTTTGGGTCCCTATTTGTCTCAAATTACACACCTGACCCCCCCCCCCCCCCCTCCCTTCAAAAAAGAAAGAAATTCTGACCAGTACGTGTTTTCTTTATGACACAAGCAACCTCTTCCTGCTCCGTAAATCCAAAAATCCACCTCTGGCTTACAAGTGTAGCAGAAAATAACTTGTGCAGCGAGCTGCTGAACAGAAAGCAGGCACAGCCATTGTGTATGTCAGTGGAACTGAGCTGGAATTTTAGCGAACTCCCCTTCACTAAACTACCACCACCCAGCATGCAGCCAGCTCTGCCTTCATCATCACCCACCCGGTTAGCAGCACCCACCCCCGCCCCTCAACCATCAACTCGTCTGTTCTCCACAGCAGGCTGCCAGGCCCGGGGCTGGGCCACAGGATGGAGGAGCAGGAGGAGGATGGGAGTGTGTTTGTTGGTGTTGATTAGAGGATCAGATCTCTAATGATGCCAAGTGGTGGTGGTGGTGGGAGGGCAGTCTCTTGACTCCGGTCCAAAGGCTTTCGATTTGAAGGTGTGCTGAACACTTGGAAAAGCGCACACACGAATACACGTAATGATGAAGAGCGTGGTAGGGGAGCAGCTTTAAAAAGATACTTTTGATTGATTGGCAGATTCTTCACGCAGCAGCTACACTTCTTTACCCTGGTGAAGGGAATAAGTTGACCTAGACTTGTGCTTTGAGCCATCAATTGCAGAGGGAAAAGAAATTATACACAGGATGTAGCATACGCAAGCTGGAGCCGCATAAGAGGGAAATGAATGCCAACATCTCACCAAGCACCACGTAAGTTGTTTTTTTGGGTTAAATCTGGAGTCAGCCAGTCATCAACCTTTATTCTATCCAAAAACTGATTTTTGAATTTTGATATATAACGTAGAGCACGAGGAGTGCAAATGAGTCATCCATGACTTGTTATAACAGCAGTAGAGCAGCCAAATCTATATACCACACAATGTGACGCGAACAAATCACCTAGGTACTGTTATACATGTGCTGGTGGTCAGAAAGTAGAGGTTTTTATGTAGAAGTTGGTTGGCAGTAGTGGAGATACAGGTTGGTAGAGGTCAATCCCTGGCTGCTCCAGTGTGCATGCCAAAGTATCCTTGGGCAGGAAACTGAGCCCCAAGTTGCATCCATCGATGTGCGAGTGTAAGCTAAAGCTCTGAGGTGTAGAGTTAAAAAGGACCTAAGTGAATGAGGCGTATTGTAGAGCAGAAAAGTGCGATATAAGAACCATGTGTTTTGGTACAAACCAGCCAAGTGTCCCAGTAGCTACCAATGAATATGGGCTCTGTTGGTGTCCCACTCTGACCACTGAGCCACCAAATGTGGAAGAAAGTGGCAATCTTGCCCCCTGCCTGGCCTCAGTCAACTGGTGCACAAGTGTCAACTTCAACAGGGACTTCATTACACTGTTACTGTTTGTGGCAACAGATGGGAAATGCTGAAATAAAGAAAGAAGGACGTGGTTCTTCAGAGCAAAAGATTGCTGATTGGAGAAACCAATCTGCACATTGTGAAATGGTATCATAACCACTCAGTGACTCCTCTAAGGAACTACTTTGGAGTACCGAGTTGGTGACGCTGAGAGGTGGGACAGCAAGCAAAGGCAAGGCAAGTTTATTTGTATAGCACAATTCAACAACAAGGTGATTCAAAGCACTTTACAGAGACATTAGAAACAAAAACAAATAAAAAGCATGATTTAAAATTGATTAAAACAAGCAAGCAAACTAACAAACAAACAAACAAACAAGCAAGCAAACAAAACAGTATATAAAATCAAAACAGATAAAATCAGTAGTTAAATGTAAGTTTTGAAATTTAAGCTTAAAAGTGTGGATTTGGTGCTTTATTCAAATGCAGCTGAGAACAGGTGAGTCTTCAACCTGGATTTAAATAAACTGAGTGTTTCAGCTGATCTGAGGCTTTCTGGGAGTTTGTTCCAGATATAAGGAGCATAAAAGCTGAATGCAGCTTCTCCGTGTCTGGTTCTGACTCTGGGAACTGATAAAAGACCAGATCCAGATGACCTGAGGGATCTGGAAGGTTCATACTGGGTCAGGAGGTCACTGATGTATTGTTGTCCTAAACCATTCAGAGCTTTATGGACCAGCATCAGAACTTTAAAGTCTATCCTCTGACGGAGAGGGTAATCACCTGGTTTCCCTGCTCCACTTGCTGAATATGACCGTTGTGATAGAGGGGCTGATAACACGCTACTGCCTTGGTAGTTTCTCACACTTGAATGTTTCAGATCATCAAAATAATTGTAATATTAGACAAAAATAACCCAAGAAATGCAAATTTCAGTTTTTAAATCATGATTTCATTTGTTAAGGGGAAAAAATATCAAAATGTAATAACTTTTTGTGCAGCCCTGTTAATCACAGTTATTTCATAACTTAATATATTAACATGAACCCCAAAGCTCCCAAAAAGTACCCCTCACCCCCAAACGGTTGTGCCAGATGGCTACCCCTGAGCCTGGTTCTGCTGGAGGCTTCTTCCTGTTAAAAGGGAGTTTTTCCTTCCCACTGTCACCAAAGTGCTTGCTATTAGGAGGGTCATCTGACCATTTAAGTTTTGTCTGTATTATTCTAGGGTCTTTACATTACAATATAAAGCGCCTTGAGGCAACTGCTGTTGAGATTTGGCACTATATAGAGAAAACTGAATTGAAAAAATGTAACCAAATAGAGCATAATGTATCGCAGAATATATGGTCACATCCTACCTAGCAAAAACTCACTGAAAAACACTTATAATGTTGATGTGGGCATTTACACCCAGATGTTCTTGAAAACTTTGTGAACTCCTGATGTAAATAATGACTTATGGTGACAGTAAATGCAAACAGTAATTTTGTAAACAAGAAAACCAAATGGGGGAATCTTCAAATGAAGGACTTGAGTTATGTAAAGTCCTTGTTCACACACTTCCTCCAGGAAATTGTGACATGTATTTAGGCCTGTTTTGTCAGTCTCTTCAATTCATCTTCCAAGTAGCTGATATTGTTCCATTATACTCTTTCATTAATACTATAAAGTGTGCAGTGGGGGAGCGGTGAGTATTTCAGAATAAAACTTGTCAAGTCTCTTCTTTTTTAGAAAGATTTTCACCATCAAACTGAAAAAAAAAGCTTATAATTACCCACATATGTCTGTCTGATGTCCTATCTATTACTCGGAACGTGTGCAGAGGAAGTCCAAACCTGTGGAATGAAGTCTAAACTCCTGTAGATCTCATAATGTGGTGTGCGGTCCCCTTCTTTCTTCTCCTCCAGCTGTGGAGCCTCAGGTAGTACAGAGCCTCCATCCAAGCCTTTAAAAGAGATTGTCCAGGTCTGGTCAGGAGACAGGGAAGAGATGCAGTGAGTGAGGGCGACCTGAGGCACGTGGCTACGCTCCACATTATATAAATCCACAGCACTTTTATGGGCTCCATCAGGGTAGAGATCTAAATCTGGGTTAACAAGCAGAGCTTACCGCTAAGAGTCCAGGGCACGAGAAAAGAGAGAAAAAGTCTCCTGTCTGAAACTCATTTCCCATAAATCATCTCGGCTCACACTCTTTGAAGTGGCTTTCTTAGAGTTTGGACAGGAAGTGTGGGGCTTAGGGGTTTTTTTCCAACCCAAAGACAGAGAGGGGAGGAATGAGGAAAGGAAAGGCAAGGAAAGGAAAAACAAGAGAGGAGATGAGAGGAGGAACACATATGTGCTGTGATGCTCAGAGCAAGTAGTAATCCACACATAAATAGAAGCGCTGCGCAGCATGCAGAAGAATATGTGCTAAGCCCGGTTTGGACTCTCATTGTTTGCTGCTTGTCATCTTCTGTGGATGCAGGAGAGGAGGAGGAGAGGGGAGGAGTGGCGCGGTGTAGGCTCCCTGCCAAATGCAAATATTGTGGAATAAATGGCGGTAAAGCTCAACCGTTGCCACTTTGCACCTAAGCCTGTGTTGAATTAACACCGTTATCATAAACAAAACATTATGTTAACGCGGCAGCGGGCTGAGCATCGACAGATGGGTAAGAGCATTAGGGAGATACCCGCCAAAGGGTGCTTTTCACCTCCTGTTTGGGCTATTACAATTCACAGGCGAGTCATGGCTGCAAAAGCGCCCATGGCATATGGCCCAGTAAATATTGACTGATATTTTAATTACCCTCTGCATAATCTAATAATTAATCACAAACATTACAGTTTCACCTTTACCCGGTGCCGCTTTTAAACAGGCACAGTCACTTTCTGTGGATTAAGAGTTTTTCATATTTTTAATGTGGCGGCATGGAGCAACACTCTCCTAATGAAATGCCTTCCGGTGCTTTCATTGAATATGTTTTTCTCAGCAAATGTTTCTCTCATCATCTAATCAAATGTTTTCTTTTCTATCACAGTTTACATCTGAACACATATTTGTGGATTTTAGGGCACATTTTACAAATCCGACTGGCTTTCACATGCTTGAAAATAATATTCCCCCGAATTGTATATCCAGGCTGGAGAGACTGGAATTGGACCCAGGACCCAACCATTGAACCTTCTTCAAAGCGGCCTAAAAGGGAAGCAAACCAGCTCCTAATGACAGACTACATTATGTTGATGAACCCCAAACAGAGCCTCCATTGCTTTGCAAGTCTATTAGAGAGAGCTCTAGATTTCTGCCTTTTCTGTGCTTGAACCGCAACAGGTTTCAGGTCATGACTGCAGACTGTATATAAAAAATGGAAGTAGCACCCATTGATTTTGCAATTCCACATTTAAAAAAGTCAACACTACCACCATGGTGGGTTTCTGGCTTCCACCACGGTTTTATTATTACTGTCTTTTCAACGCTGGAGTTTATTTAAATAAATCCTGCATGTGTATCCTGCAGTCTGGAGACTGACTTGCGTTTAGAGCCAGGGCCAAGTGGCCACCTGAGGAACTGCACGGATGTAGCTGCAGATCTGCATCTCGGACAATTAGCAAAATGTAGGCTCATTTAAAAGCTGGCACAACATTTGAGCGCATTATTTTATGAAAGTAATATTTTCTTTGTAACTGCAGAGATGCATAAAGTTGAAAACAACAGTTTTTTTTAACAGATATTTCTTGTTGTCTGAAACAAGCACACAAGCTTACTCTGTCTACACTGCTGCGAAACAGTCATTGGCCCACCTTAAAACATAAATTAATTGTCATTAATCACTTCTTTTCTGTTGACTCAATAAATGTAACTTTTTGTGATAGCTTAAATCATCATTTAGAAAATACATTTTCTATTTACTCAGGCTATTTTGGATTAATATTAAAATTTGAAGCAATGCTTTTTCCCAGCACTGTAAGACAGCATTGCCCTCTGGGTAAAACGCTGCCTATGAAATGTGCTCAAAATCCCCAGACTTAGCAGCAGGCTTTTTTTTTATTGAGTTTACTGTGACACATAAATGTTTAACGGGGCTTTTGGAACATTTCAGTCCAAATAAAAACATTTAACACACGTCACAGGAAGCTGATGAATGATGATGTAAGTTGGGAAAATGTTCTAGTGCATAAAATCATCAGGAGG
Organism: Pundamilia nyererei; assembly: GCF_000239375.1. Classification (NCBI taxonomy): domain Eukaryota; kingdom Metazoa; phylum Chordata; class Actinopteri; order Cichliformes; family Cichlidae; genus Pundamilia; species Pundamilia nyererei. The sequence continues at coordinate 1,970,604 of NW_005187502.1, read as the reverse complement.
CAAGAAAAGTCTAAATATTTGGCCAATCAGAAAAGAGAAAATACAGGAGGAGTTTCAAACACTGACACTGCACTCATTTTTCCACAGTACAACAGGAGCATCTGAGTGTGCTGCATTCATGTCTTGCATTCTGTAAAGGGGTCGTATGCAAAGAAAAGCTGGTGGAGCTAAGCTCAGAAACTGGGCTCGGAGTCAAAAAACGAGATACAACACCCTCGTGCACACACACACACCTGCAGGGTGCACAGCAGCATCCCACTGTCTTCCAGGAGACACAGAGGGGAGGGATGTGGAGGAGCGGGTGGGTGGATATGCACCGGGTCGCCACATCAAACTCCTCGCAGGCCAGAGGAGTTCAGAGCAGGCATGTGTAACACAGCGATTCAGCATCCAGCAACTTAGCATGCAAGAGAGGGCGAGCAGATGAAAACCAGCGAGAAGCACGCAGAGCCTTGCCAATCTTTTCGGAGAAGGCGGCAGCTTCTTCTTCTTCTCCTCGCTCTTGTTGCTGTTTCTAGGCAGGCTGTTAAAACATTGAGTAACACATTTGAGCAACAGTTGGATGGGTGGAAACCTGCTGTGTATATTGTTCTACTGTGATTGCATGAAATTCCCCTCTAATTGCTCTTGTTCCTCCACACAGGCCAACAGCTGATATTGAGAACATCTGAGAGCTCTTAGTGTGTGTGAGTGTGTGTGTGTGTGTGTTTATGTGTAGAGTTGGAGGACAGCCTGGAAAATTAGGCAGCAATGTTTGACAGGTTGGACGGCTGATTGTAGCTTTCACCTGCGACTCGGTGTAGGTGGGCATAGAGGGGTCCATAAAGCTGCCATATGGAGACCATACAGACCAAAGGTGACGGGAGCCTCTGACAGACGTGCCCCTGACTTCATTTAAAGACATACATCTGATCTTTTTCTTCTGAACAATGCTGTGCTGAGGATTATCATCTTCGTAGTTTTGGAACGTTTCCCCTTAATTTGTCTTTGGAAGCTGAAAAAAGTAAAAGCCTGAAAAGAAACGCAAAGACTTAGTTTGGCATGAGAGTGGTGCGGTTAGTGCTGCACCACCCACAGAAAGCAGGTCCTGGGTTTGAGTCCCCCATCTGGTCTCTGTGTAGAACGACATAGCGTTTGACAACTCTAAATCATCTCTCTCTGTGACAGGCTAGAACCTTTCCAGGTCGCCCTCTGTGGCAGGATAAGCCCCCCCCCAAAAAAAGAAATCTGAAAAAAAATGACCCTGAACTGGATAAGAGTTACAAAAAATATAATGCATAATTTTTTCCCTCCTGTTTCTAATAAACTTCCATTGTGCGCATGACATAATCTATGCTTACACAATGACAACCTCTGTGTCGAGTTGTCATTGTGTAAGCAGCTCTATTTAGGTGAAAGTAGCATCACCAGACTGCAAACAAAGTATTGCCTCAGAATCCTAAACCTTCAGAATCTTTAGCATCAGCGTCCTCGGTCAGTCTCAGCCCTCTTTAATAACATTAACAGAAACTAAGGTGACAACACTAATTTAGGGCTGGCTGTGGCTCGGGAGGTAGAGCAGGTCACTTGCTAAACTGAAGGTTGGTGATTTGATCCTTGGCTGCTCTCTGATGTGTTCATCGGAGCAGGAAAGTTAGATAGAAAGCACTCAGGTGTAGGAAAAAACTGCTCAGTAAGACTAGAGCTATATGCAAGCACATTACATGATGTAGTACAAGACCACTTTGCTTCCATTTAAACTCAAACTGTGACTGAACCTTCAGCTACAGCTGAGGCCAAAGAGCGTCAGGAACGACCTCACTCTGTTGTTAGAAAAATATAAAATGGCAGAAAAACTGTCTGAAAGAAGAAATAATAACTTCAATTGCCGTCCTCTGATCAGACAAATGACTGGACGAGTCACATGCTGGCTTTAAAACTTTGGGAACCTCTTCTTTAACTCCTTTCTATAATATTTGAGCACATCCAAGTCTGCAGACCCAAGAGTTTCTGTACTCATAGAAACTTGTATTTCACTGCCCTCTGCTGGTTGATTAAGAACGGTTGACACTCTGGTCTCACACAGTCCAACACCACTCTGAGTTCTGATTTAAGAGTCTTAGCTTGGTATGCATAACACTTTTGAGACCTCTTCTGAAAGAAGACATGACACCAGAGGTCAGTTAATAAACAACAATATTTAACAGAAACAATTCATTTTTCTTTGAAAATATTCCTTGATGCATGCAATCGTCTTGATGCATGCTCAATCATCCAGGTAAGTAAATCTCCAAAAGTTGATTCTGTTCATCTGGACGTAGCGTTTTGTGGGAGAAACGTTTCGTCACTCATCCAAGTGACTTCTTCAGTCTCAGCTGACTGCAGGTTTCCCCAATCTTCTAAACAGTACATTTGCATAATGACTGAAAGCAGCCCACTGAAGGAACAATGGGCTGGGAGGTCAGTAATGAAGGACATCTAAAAGCTGACGTGTACCGTAAATCTACACATACGGATCAGTATTTAAGGTTTGACTCTCATCATCCACTGGAGCACAAACTGGGTGTCATCAGGACGCTACAACACAGAGCGAACACCAAAACGTTTTACCCACAAAACGCTACGTCCAGATGAACAGAATCAACTTTTGGAGATTCCTTTTGAAATTTACTATTTAATGATGGCGGAAGTGGGTCCTTGGTTCAAATCCACCTACTGGCTGGGTTTTGTCTGTGTTCTCTCTGGCTTCCTCCCATAGATGTGTATTTAGTGAACTTGGAGCTTTTACATTGCAGATAGGTGTAAATGGTAAATGGACTGATTCTTATATAGCACTTTTCTACTCTCCCGGAGTACTCAAAGCGCTCTATACAACATGCCAATCACACCCATTCTCACAAGCATTTTCTCTGTACTTAGCGCTTTCTGACTACATTCACACTCCGATGGAAGCATCGGAGAGCAACTTGGGGTTAGTATCTTGCCCAAGGATACTTGACATGCAGACTGGAGGAGCCAAGGATCGAACCACCAACCTTCCCATCAGTAGGTGACCTGTGAATGGTTGTCTCTGTGTTAGCCCTGTGTCACATTGGAAACCTGTCCAGTGTGTTCCCCACCGTTCATCCTATGGCAGCTTGATCAGGCTTCACCCGACACAGACTATACGCAGTCCTGTGAAAAAGCAATTTCCAAAGATCATAGTAATTTGATCTTTTTTTAAAAAAATGTTTTTTTATTCTTTTTTAACAAGCAATAAGTGGTAATCACTGTAATGAAATCAGTTCACTATAACTATCAAACGATGGAAACTAGTTGGAACTAAGCTGACTTCTCAGCTAAAAGGCTTTTATTTATTTTTTAAAAATCACAGTTTACTCATTTATGCATGAAGGTAGGTCCTCTTTGTTCAAACAGAGAGGCTGTGAGCTTCAGAGTAAGCATGGAGCCAAGCTGCACCCAGCAGGTGAGAAGCTCCATAGAGCAGATACTCCTCACATGACCGCTGGTCAGTGCTGGGCCCAGATACAGGCATGAATCGATGCCCGGCTTTAAATCCAAAAACCACCATCACCACACAAAAGTGTACGAGCTCTCCCTGTGATGTCAGTGAACCTCAAGGTCAGATCTTACACAGACAAATGGATAAATCAGAACTTTAATGTTTACGCGAGACAAATCATTTTCACTATCAAAGAAGGACATTGCCACTGCGACATCAGCCGCGTGAGTTGAGGATCACTCCAAAAACACAAGGGTTTGACAGGAAACTGGAGTGCATGTAGTGTGTCTGTTTGGTCAGCTGAAAAAGATGAAAGAAAAATGAAAAAACCAAGAATGTTCAGATATCAAACTTTCCAGGTTTATTTCTAGAATACATCTTTATATCACAAAACAGTCTCCAAAATGCAGACTAGGATCTGTATATAAACTGTACACAAAGCAAGGCACTATACACTGAAAGAATTAAAAATCAAACATTTCATCATCATTCTTTGTTTGCCTTTAATCAGGTCTGTATCTGTCCCTCAGTAATGACACCGTCATTCATATCAAGAGCTTCATTTGATCAGTAAACAGCAAATGGTGATCTGTACAGCTGGAACATGAGACACAAACCTCTGCAACATTTATTATACACTTTATTTTGTTAGGGTTTCAATATCTGTTGAGATTTTTCTTTTTTTTTAAAAACATTCTACATGGATGTAATATAAATATAATTTATTTTTAATGCACAAACATACATAGCAGAGAGTATCATGTGGAGGGAGTTCAGCAGGCTGACAGACCTGCCGACACCAACATGGCTGCAAGGCTGACAGTGTAAGGTGCTCCTGCTCAAAGTACACAAGTACATACATTAACAGAGTGGGAATTTACATGACTGCCATTAAAACATGCATCCACTCACAATCCTCTCCTACAACCAAAACACTGGAGTATCTTTTCCCCACACATCCAGGCAGCCCCACCCTTGGAGTCTGAGTTTTCAGATGACATCAGCAGCGCCCAGTTTTTCATCATTCAGAAAAGTCCTTTGGCTTTCTTCAAGTTCATCTGCTTCCAGCCGGGCAGAGCGCCGAACTCCTCTTTGCTCATCTCCAGGGCTCTCTGTGGGATCAGTCACACTCAGAATCAAACAGACACGACGCTCTGCTGCACACACTGATCGCAAACTCAAAGTACTCAGTCCTGTAGCCTGCACTGTGAGTGACAAACATCTGAACACATTCATGCATCAGTGACTTTAAAGACACATTCGAGTTTCCAAAGTGCTCACAACTCCAGGATTCAGTTCACACGCGTGTGAGTTGTGAGTGAACAGCCTGTAACCAAACATGCTATAGTAGAAACACGGTGTTAGAAAGGAGAGGAAATGGGTGACGATGCTGAACAAGGAGTGAACATCCCAAATCAGACAACTCACCTTCCCATAAGCCCCCACACCCTGGAGGGTGGAATCAGTGAAACAGGTAAGTTCATGAAGGGACAAAAGGAGCGAAACATGACTCCATTAAAAACAAATGGAAGAAGTTGGAGAGTCAGAAGGAATGAAAGGAGGAATAAACAAGAGAAAAATCCTTAAAAAACAAACAGAAGTGAGAAGTAACGTTTGACTCATACACTGTCCAGCTGTTTGAAAATAGTCAAACTACACGCTGGCTGCAAAGATGCATGACCTCAGCTGAGAGTCACAGGTAAGAAAAAGACAAACAGAGAGGATACGATGGAGAATCAAAAGGTGCAACAGCAGTACTCATGCTCTGGGGAAGGTTGCTAACATTCTGGGTCATTAAACCAAACCAATGACTTGAAAGACAATTTCCCTGAAGTGCTGACTGAGCTGCAAAATTAGGAGGCGATCCTGTCTTGGTTCACCACAACAAGCAACTACTTAATGTACTGTATGCAGCACTTCAGTAGAGGTTGTACTACCTTTTGTTGCCTATGTATGAATGAACTTAAAACAACTTAAAAACAAACAAACTGAGGTTCCTTCCTGGTGCTTCCTCACCTCCTATGACAGATTTTCTGGAAAATTAAAAGGCAGCTCCTTCCCTAAGTGCCTGTCTTGTGCTCTCTTGCAGTGTTTTACAGTAGTGAATACTAACATTTAGTATTCTAAAACTACAGACTACAGTCGATGTAGTCAATCTATGTTGTGACTGGCACAACAGAGTCCAGAGAAACTCTATGAGGACACAAACTTATGTGGCTTCAGAGCGGTTAGCTCGTAATGCCCAAGTTACCAGGTCAATTAATGCTGACCATCATTAGCTGGAGGGAAGCTAGAGCTAATAAAGCCCTTCTGGCCAAATTTAAAAGTGGAGGGCTGACATCAGCAAGTAATTTGATTCATGGTGGTGACCTAAATCGACCCAAGGCTGTTGTTCTTCTGACTGAAATACTCTAACTCACAAGCCAACACAGACCAACTTTACAAAAAAAGATTGTTGTCAGCTTAGTTGGAAAATGTTTTCTTAGAGACTTTTTGACAAGTCATTTATCAGTTCTAAAACGAAGCAACCTTTAAAATAAATCACGGGCTCTTCACACTGGACATTCTTACCTGGAAGTCCTCATCAGACAAGTAGACCTCCAGGCGGAGGGGATCCACTCCCTCAGGCAGCGGCCGAGCTAGGAGATCGACCAGCGGATATGTGGTCTTACAGAGCCGGGCCAACACATCCTCCACCAGAATAATCTGATGATAAATTTCTGCCTCCTAGAAACCAAAACATAATTTTTTTGAGGTGATATCCAGACGGACCTGTATGCGAGTCTTTGACTTGTGCACTATTTGCTTCATATGTTGATATTAGTACGCACCCTCTCAGTGATCTCAGCGATGTCCTCTCTGTGCTCCCAGCTGGGGAACATGTTTGTGAAGGTGAGTGGCTCCAGACCAGCGTGGATCAAATATGCTTTGGGAGGCTTCTTCTCATTCTTTTCTGAGGAGAAAAAGCAAGAAATGCATTTTTAAAACGAGCAAACATCCTTCATTAACAACCAAGATTTCATTTATTTATCTGGGTTCCAAGATCCTGGGGCTGGTTTAGCAAAAGTGTCCACAACTACTGGATGGGTTGTATATTTATTAGGAAGAAAGTGCAATACCTCTGCAGTACTGCAGAACCGTCTCCATGGCACACTTTCTGTCCGAGTCCCAGCGGATTCGGGCCGAGCCAGTGCTTTCACTGTCCTGAGGCCACCAGCCCTGCCACAGGTACACCTCATGGTGGTTGTCCACCAGGAACAGGGCTGATAAATAGGTGGGAAAAAAAAAAGACGATCACATCTGGTATGTATCATTGTCAGATTGTTCAAAGTGTTCAGTTAAGTGGTCATTTTTGTTCAGTGCAGCGCTGGACATGACTGATGGATTTGTCCTAACAGTTGAAAACCTAGACCTGCTGGTTCTGGTGAAAACTCTCAGCACACACTAAAGTTGTCATTCCTAGCATTCATTTCAATGTCTCATTGTGGGATGTGCCTCAATCTGTATCCCTTCACAAGCATTTATGTCCTCATGCAACTCTTGATTGGCTGGTGATTGCAATGACCATGTTGGACAGAACCATCCACCTTGTTATCACTCCAGCTAGCAGTGACTGAACCCTCTTTCCTCTGGGCTCAACTGTGCGTTGGAACAAAGTATCGAGTAAAGACACCAGGGCTGCTTGTTTTGCTTGAAAAGTCTCCAGCGATGGGACGCTTCTGCTGCAAGTGTAGCCTCAAGCAATGCTGAGGTCTGTGCCCTTACTGCTACTACTGAGATAAGCTTTTCTGGCAAAAACAAACAGCAATAATATAGAGAGAACCCCAACAAGAAGACAACCTCCTTTGAGCAAGCACTTCGCAACAGTAGGAAGGAAAAACTCCCTTTTAACAGGAAGAAACTTCTGTCAGAATCAGGCTCACAGGGGAACAGCCATCTGCTGTAACCAACTGGGGGTGAGGGGAGGACGACAGGAAAAAAGATACAAAAAAGACAAAAGAAGTGCTTACCCTGAATAATGACTGCATAGTAGTGCAAGCTACTTAATGGTAGTTGGTTATTGTGGTCACCAACCAATCAGCAGCCAATTAAAGGAGATAAATGGTTTATGTGAACCATGCAGGGAGTCGCACCCCATAGTGAGGGGTCTCATGCATCTCATTCTGAGAACTGGAGTTATGGAAGTAACTTTAAGTTATAGGGAAGTGATTCTGGCAGACATTACAAACATTTAATCCTTAATCACACAGCTATGAGATTCTACTTCTTTTTCAATTATTAAAAATATTTGGTCTTCTCTGCTGAGTTTAGCTGAATTTCTAAAGCAGTTTTCATATTAAAAATACTTTATCAACCATGTCCAATGTGCGACCCTTACTTGTAGCACTCTGGATGCAGCTGATGACATCAGCAAACTTAAAATCTTGAGCACAAGTTGATTGTCACATCCCTCAATAGACAAATACATGTAGAAAGTTTTTGTTCAGCCTGAAAACCTGTTTCAAGAAAACTCTGGACTTGTGTTAAGAGCTTGTGTTACCCTTGTGTTAAAGCTGCTTCAAAATGAGTGCAGACACCGTGTGTGTCTACTGTACCTGGTTGGGAAGCTGCATACAGGTCCTCCTGTAGGAAGGGCATGGAGTTGACCTGCTTGGGATCTCTGGCGGGATAGAGAAATTCCACAGCTGCAAACTCTCCTGAACTGCTGCTCAGCTGGTACAGATGAGGTGTGAAATTAAATCTGCCTGGATCTGAGGGTCAGAGGGAGAAACAGACAACGAAAGGACAAATTTACAGCTGAAAAAAGTTATAAAAGAATTAATACGTACAGTTACTTAAGTGCTGTGTTTTTGTTGTATACTGTACTAATACACAGAGCTTAAATATGTTTTTTCTACCACAATCTAAAATCTGAATTATATGAACAGCTGTGAAATCACAGTAATTCGTGTGGGTTTTTTTAAATAGCTGGATACATTCAATGGTTTTTGCTTTTGAAATTTTTTTTAACAAATATATTGTTCAAAAAATAAATGGATAAAAGGAATTTGAAATCACATCAGATTTGATCATATCCCGATACAACCTAGGTTACGTATTAGGAACAAAAGGATGCCACATCCTTTGATGGAAATGAAAATTACAATATCAAACTACCCACAGCTGAAATCAAAGACAGCCTGTAAATGAAAGTGAAAAAATGATGCAGCAAGCCTGTCCATTTAGCTGAGATTTCATTGGAGCAACTCAAAAATGGCACTCAGTAGTTTGTATGACTCCTACATGCTAATATGCATGCCTGACAATGTTGGAGCATGTGACTAATAAGACAATGGATGGTGTCCTGGGGGATCTCCTCCCAGATCTGGCCCAGCCTCTCACTGAGCTCCTGGACAGCCCGAGTTCAACCTGGTGGCGTCAGATAGACCACAACATAACGTCCCACAGATGTTCTATTGGATTTAGGTCAGGCGAGCGTGGGGGCCAGTCAATGGTGTCAATTCCTTTATCCTCCAGGAACTGCCTGCTTACTCTCACCACATGATGCCCAGGACTACCTGCACCAGCGCAAGAATCTAATCCTGATACTTAATAGCAGTCAGAGCGCCGTTGCCATTTTGTTACCGTTTTATGGTATCATGTGACAAGAAGATGATTTCATGGCCACAATAAATGTCATATTTAACAATATTATCCGTAGTCTCCATCAGAACAGGACAATAAAGAAACAATATTATGTGAGGCTGCAGTGTTTGGACTTGCAGGCACAGATGAAAAAAATAAGTCCATGGATCTGCATTAAGTGTTTAGCTTGTGATATTTTCCTAACATCAAAAAAAGATGACTTCCAGTTTTTATTATTACAGAATGACATGCATTTTTGGAGGTTTGATGTAAAATAATTCTGCTCTCTTACACAAATTAAATTCTTCCCAAAGCTTCCCAGATCTGGATCCGTATCATCTGTGCACATTATTATGTCGTTTATACTTTTCTAAGTATTAAAACTGCTATAGATCAAGATTTGCACTTGACTGCTGAAATTACTCCTTTTTTTTTGGCGTACTAAGTAATAAAAGCCATCGGTTAATTAAAAACACTAAAAATATCTTTCAGGGGAATAACCTCTGAACAGATATGATATTTACTAGTTCAGTGAAGATGAATATTGAGTTCATGTGCTCAGTAATTCCAGGAGCAAATCAGCATTTTTGCCTTTAATAATTTATTTACTGATGTTTTAGAGGTCCCTTAGAGGTAATCAGGAACAAATTTTGGGCTTAAAAGACTGAAAATCTAATCTCTGTCGTCATGAGTTGAAAAAGCATTATATATTATAATGCTATTCTGCATTATTTTATGCTAAAGTGTGATTTAAAATCCTGCTTTGAACACTGACCAGCACAGCTTAAGCTTAGAATATCATATTTACTAGTGATACTATTCAGAAATGCCTGAAATGAGTGAAGTACTTTCTCTACAATTGTGAATGCAGGACTTTTACTTGGAAAGGAGAATTTTGACAAGTGTTCCCACCTTGCAGCATGCAGTCGTAGGCTTTCCTGTCCCGCCTCCCGAGGGCTTCCCAGAAGCCCGTGGGCTCTGCTCCCTCATCACATTCCTGGATGGTGACCTTGCTGCTGCTGTGAAGGCCGGCTTCCAAAGGACAACTGCAAAAAAACTGAGTGTGTCAGACTACGGGGTCACAACTGAACTCCTGACAAGTGGAAAACAGAGGTTTGCACTCACTGTTCTTTGATCTTATTGGCAGCAGTGCGCGCCACCTCCCGCGTGTGCACCTGAGACTTGCAGCCATGCCACAGGTAGATGAGGGCCTGGCTGATGCTCAGCAGCACCATGGAGACTCTTGAGCGCAGGCTGCTGCAGTGACAGGCGACCTCCAGCAGATGGCCCTCTACCTCCACCTCCCCACGCACACAGTACAGACGCCAATCATCTGAGACAAAGAGGGCAGATGAACGGAAGTGAACGAGATGGCCAAGTTATTTGGAGGTGTTTAAAACAAAGAAGTTAAAAGCTGTCCACTGTAGTAGGCTTACTCTGCGAATTTTCCTCCTCCTCTTCCCTCTTTCCTGAGTGGATGACCATCCCTCCCTTGAAGCACTGCAGGAAACATGGAGGCTCCTTTCCCTGCTGGACTTGAACCTAAAAAACCCCCAAAAGATGTCAAAGCAATCATACTCCCACAAAATGAAACTGTAGACTAAGAAAGGCAGGAAACAAATTTCTATTCCATGCAAACTTGGTCTTTCAGACACTCTTGTTGTACCTGTGCTCCACGCTCTTCATCCAGCTCCACCGTCATGAGTGCTGATGTTCCTTTCTCGCTGACGGTGGAGTTGCGGCCCTGCCAGAAGAAGTAGCAGCACTTTTCCTTCCCCGCTCCTGTCGTCTTCAGCTGCTCCGGGTTCTGTCTCTTCCCAACTGTAAGGGAGACATTCATCTGAGGTCTGTGTCTGCACACGGCCACAAAACCACGATTCATGAACATACATGCTGCTCCTCAGTGTCCTAGTAGATGCACCTGTGATATAAATGTGAAAATCCTAGGTCCTCTCACCTTGAGGTTAAAGTCATCAGGATTCAAACTCGCCTGAGAATTTTAGTAGATCCATCTACGGTATGAATTTAAAAAAAAAATCCTGTTCAAGTTATGAAGATCCGAAATGATTGTCATCTCTGAGCTGATGAGAGGTTTTTGTCTGCAGGCATGAAGCTGGTGTGTGACTCAATGAACAAACGAGCTCGCTAATAAATCGATAAATGTCTGATCTGCTTCGAACTTGGCAAGCTTTCTGCAGAGTCCAATTTTAGGTCATTTGGGTAATGTGTGGTCTCAATCTTTTCAATGTTGCTAGGCAATAACCACAGAGAATATAGCAGATTATGTAACAGAATAACAAGTCAAATTTAAATGTCTGTTTCTGTATCGATTTTTTAGTCAGTGCCCTTTTCCAAAACTCTTTGACAGAGACCTGGTGCTCGTGAATCGACATCTAGGGGGAATTCCACAACAGCAATGATACCGCTGGAAGTACAACTTCCAGGAGAACAAAGCTTCTTAAAACCCTGTTCTGAGGCAAAGGCAGCCAGGCAGCCTTTAATCAGATGTGACTGGTGATTTTATACATCTGGTTTTTATGTCTTGGTGGACGTTTAAATTAGAGTTCATTTAGATGCTGCTTCAACATAACCGCTCAAATGTGCTTCTGAGGTATTTCAAGAAGGCTGCGCAGCAGTGAGACTGATTTATAGACATTTGATCAAAGCCGAAGATATCACAGACCGACTGTCACATAATTCTTCTGATCTTGGAATTGAGTATAGACCATAGTTAGACCCACCTACAAAGCACAGACTGATTGTATGAGAGATTAAGACCATCACCTTTGCTACTGCTTATATTCTGAAAAAGGTCCCTATAAACAAACTAAATCTCATACCATTCTCACATGCTAACTATGTTAGTGTGGAATTTTGGATGTAGCTTACAGGATAATATTAGTAATAATATACAAGTAGTATTACAGAATTGACAGAACAGCATTTGAGTATTGGGAAAAAACAGTAGTGTACCACCACGGCACCAGACACAGCACTACTCAATTAAAACACAGCAGACAGGTCCAGCATAACCACTGATTTTCTGTGGCTGTCTAAAACTGATCACAGCAGTGGTGAAACCAACTCTTTCTTTCCTCCTTGTACTCTCCCCCTCTTGTATTCTAACAAGCATTTAGTTTGTTTAATCTGTAACATAAAACTGGAGTTTGTGGTATTCTGCTTCACAAGTCAAGAGCAGCGGCAGGAGCTGAGCCAGCTTCACTGAATCTGCAGACATTTGGCTGCGTGGTACATAACTGATTTCACCAACAGTCCTCCCCAAAGGTGTACTTTGGTGTTCTTGGAAGTACTCTGAGTCAGAGAGGATGTGCTATGTGGTTAAATTGGCCTAGATCTGCAGTAACAGACATAAAATCAAGGATCCTGTGGTTCTGTGGTTTAGGTAAACTGGAAATAAATGTATCAGTATTGTAGTCAATACTACAACTCACTCAATAAGACAACTTTTAGCAGTGGAAAAAGCAAAACATTATGTGCAACCTCTGCATACAAATGAAGAAATTATAACAAACATGACTGATATACTGTCTCCACAACTCCATCTGCTGGCCGGTTTGAATGATTGACTCTTCTAAACACATCCCTGCACAAGTGGTAGATTGGACACAATCTACACAAACAAGTCTGCTTTGACTAAAGTGGTCCTTTAGGAATGCAGTTCATCAACTACTGCAAAATTACAAGGTTTACATGAATATATGTGCTCAGTACGCACCAGCAGTGCTGACCATGTATTTCCACTTCACTACATAGGTGTCACCCTCGTGGAACTGGCCAATGCTCTGGCGCGGCAGGCGGCTGTAGTCGAACTCCAGGATGTGCCAGACCTCCACTGCCAGAGTGCTGATCTCGTAGCTGCGCCACTCCTCTGCCTCCACCAGGCCGTAGCCCCGGCCCACATTGAAGCCATCCAGAATGGTGCAGACGGGTGTCTGATGGAGGGTCAGCATCAGTGAGGTATTGCACGCACTGGGCTGATCACGGGTGGGCTGCTCCTGGTGAGGATTGAAGTAGAAGAAAGAAATAAGTGTGCTGAATCTGCTGAAGCATGTTACTCCCGCAAAAACAAAAAATGAGGATGTAGGTAGAATAAAGTGTTTGCTGATACCTTTTGATCAGTACTGTGATCGCTGCTGTTTTTTGTAGGACTGGGAGTTTTCCTGGAGTCGCTCCAGTCCAGGAACTTTTCTTTGAACAGGGTGGTCTCATTGTGTTGAGTCAGTCTGCCAAACACTGCCCAGTCAGGGCGACCCTGGCCTTTTCTACATGTGAAACGGACACAGTGTATAGATGATGCATTATTATTAAAACTAATGAAGATGCCTGAAACACACTCCTGCAATGTCAGTTAATTTCTGAGGCGTTACTTAGACCAGAAAGTAAAAGAGAAAACATGACCATCTCTTCAAAGCTCTCTGCACAAAGGGCAAAAACACCATGTGTATGCAGACTTCCTGTGATTGACATTCTCAATATCTGTACATAACCATGCATCTAAGCTGTAGTATGTGTTTCCATACTTGGGTATGAGTGGGTTACACTCTCCTGGGTCCAGTGGGTTGATGTCACAGTTTGTATAATCAAAGGTGCCATTCCACAAGTGCTTCGCCAGCTGGAAAGCCACCTTCCTCTGCGCCAAAGTCACTTCCTTCCCGTGCCAAATGTACATCTCACTGCCAAAGTCAAAAACCAGAACCTGCAGAAAACAGAACGTGGTGTTTTCTCCAGAGCATTTATATCACCACTAGAGGGAGCCAAAAGTCATTTTAAATCTTACATGCTTGCATATGATTTTAAAACTTTATTTTAGATTTGAGATGGATTTACAGTTTGCAACAGTTTTAACTTAATTTGTCTCACTTCCTTAGGATTGAGCAGACAACAGCGAGGCATCTTGGCCCAAAAATCATCATCTGGGACCAGTTTGTCATCCATCAGGCGATAAATGCAGTTGGTCTCCACAATGGCGCCCTCGTACAGCTCATCTTCATCTGGCGTTCCTGCAGCTGCAAGAGCAAACATGGAGGCATTGGATTTCATTTTATTGAAACAGTTTCTTGGGGTTTTTCACATCTGAATCCTTACACTGATAACTCGACTGCCCCCCCAGGATCTTCCAGAACTCC
>NW_005187502.1:1937072-1956228 GCF_000239375.1 Pundamilia nyererei | reverse complement strand
CACACACACACACACACACACACACACACACACACACACACACACACACACACACACACACACACACACACACACCATAAAAAAGTAGAAACACTTCCATCTTAACAAGTACATTTATCTCATTTCTAGTCAAAATTTATCTCATTACACTTAAAATAAGACAAAATCAGCTACAAAGCAACATTCCAGTAAGATATAGAAACTTCTTCACTCGGTGAATCTTGAAACGAGAGAAAAACTAGAGGATTTTCACTTGTTCCATTGGCAGATTTTTTCCACTTATTTCAATGTAAAATATCTTGTATTAACACACGAAATAACTGTTAGAATATAAAGTACCAAAGTTTATGAAGTGAACTAGAACAACCCCATGAAAGCTGTGGACACCGGCTCACAACAGTCCTTTGTGTCAGATTTAGGTCACTAGTTTATTCAGCTAAAAGGTCATCAGAACACACACACACACACACACCTTCCTGAGCTATGCCACTGTAGCTTCCTCCTAACACTGTTTACATCCTGCACTTGAAGCCCGTCCCACATGCAGCAGTGAGACTCTTATACAACATGATTTCAGTTCTTAGAGGGCTGTAAATTCCCAAACAGTAAGTATACTGTACTCAAATCTAAGCATACCAACAATAAGCCGTTTTGTAATCACTGCTTTGCAGCGCTCTGAGTCGTAACCCACCTTGCTCTTCTCAATAACATTGGCAAACTCTCCGATCCAGATGAAGCAGTGTTGTGGCGTGATGAGCAGGAAACAGTCGCCGCTATTCAGGGAGGATGCTCGCGGCTCCACCAGTCGGGTCTGGATGTGCCGGCGGCCTGGTTTCACACAGACAGACAGGTAGTCAGATCGTCACATTATTGTACTTGCAGTAACAGGACAAGCATCTGCGAGTCTCACCACTTCACCAAGTATGTTATCTACATTAACTTCTAATTTTCCTTTTGCAAATATTTGTTTTGCTGCCCTTATTTATTTGTTAGAGTTTTGTGATTTTAGGACGCTTTTGGCTTCTACCATCTACCAACCATCAGGTTGGGACAGCTAACCTCCAAACAAAACAGTAACCCCAGTGTTGAGGATTTACTCTGCATTACAGACAGCAGGCTTTAGAGGAGTGGATCAGCCTGGGGCAGTGTGAGGCACCCTGGTGAGAATGATTTGGAACCACAGCTGTCACCAACAGACATAAGGAGGAGATGCACAGACATGCTCTCATCTCCAGTTTTAGATATCCTCCAGTCCTCTGGAAAGGACACTCTTGAAGAAGCATCCTCCAGAGCGTTGTGCGAACTGGTTTTTGTTTTTCCGTTCCTTAAACGATTAATTGTAGCAGCTGCTACAGACTCACTGACTGCAATTTAAAAATACTGAGCACACACAGTTTATTAACTTGTTATTCGGTACTACAAATTATTGCCTGGAATTTTTTTCCACTTTACACTAGCTGCACTGTTTTTATTGTATTTTATTATTTTTCTTTGTGCTGCCTGCTGAATGTTATTTTGCCAGAGTTTAGCATCTTAGCAAGATGCTGCTAGATTTAAATGTGGGATTAATGGAAATAAACCTGCATGAGTGCTAAGCCTAAAATGTGAACCTGAATTAAAACATTGCAGAATCACAGCACATTAATCAAAGAATTTCTGAAAAACTGCAAAAACCTCGCTTTTAACAAAAGTATGCAAATATGGTGCAGTGGACTGAATAAAAAGAAAAGTAGAAGTATTCCTGTTGTGAGGGTAGGTGTTTCTGTACATTTAGTGCAGTGTTTCCAGTATCTTTAACTGACCTTTGACCTGCAACAGCATTAGTTTCTTGTAAGGCACAGCGCTGTTGTTGGACATCTGCTCTGAGATGTTGACGCTGCGCAGGTTGACACTGCTGAAGTTCTCCTTGCTGGCCAGACCGGCGAGAGCCACTTCAGAGAAACCAGAGTTCTTATTCACTGCAGGAAAAAGAGCAGAGCACAGAGAACTGACATTAGACTGCAAGAAATACACACAACAATTTTAATTTATTACTCTTCATTCTTATACAGCAAAGACACATCCACCCAGTACACACAGCCATGACCACAAAGCTCTACTGTGTCTCACTACAGCAGGTACTAAAGGTTTAATGCTATGAGAGGAGGTGAAGGAGGATGTTACACATCAAAGAGTGTGGGTTCTTGTCTTCAGTCAAAACAAGCTGCTGTGCACGTGTAGCTCATAAACAAAGCTGACTTTTCCGAGGACTGCTCAGCACAATAACAGGAAAGGGACACGCATGCAGGTCTGCTCACATCCCAAAGCGGTGTGCGTGGGTTCATTCAAAGCAAGTGGAGAAGCTTTTAGAGTGCATGATACAAGTGAGCCTTTCTATATGAGAGTGATGCTATATTGCCCTCTTTTTCCATAGAAACACTGACTCAATTGGTCAATACATCTCTCTGTCAATATAAGGGGCAAGATATTTGCATTTGCTGATAACATGAATGCACACATCACAGGGAAGAAGAGAGAAGAGATTTTTGGCCTCTTTGTGCATCTGTCAATTTCACCAGCCTCCCACAACACGGCACAGTTTGACATGCAGGGTAAAGTAGGAATGGCAGTGTCCAATGCGCCTGGCAACAACCGCAGGAATGATAAATTACAACAACCTGTTGGTGCTTGGACAAATAGAGCATCGTCAAGGAGACTGTATATTATTTTAAACAGCTGCTCCTCATCCATCCTCACTCACTCTTCTCAGCCTTCATCCTTTTGCTCTCCAGCAGGCCGATGTTGAGCCTCTGCTCCGTGTACTCGTGTCTGATGTCCTCCCTGGCAGCCAGCATCTTTAGAGGGTTCCTGGATGACTGGACGTTACGTGCTGGGCGCACCGCCCGCTTGTGCTGTACCATCTCTGAGGTCAGCCTGCAGAGAGGTCAGCGGTAAAGGGTCACAGTTAACAGGAACAAGTCTCACCCTCAGTGATGAGTCAAAACCACATCAGGCATCGAGAGCTTACTTTGGCACCTGGGGACCGAAGATGGCATCAAAGTCGTCATCCATCTCCAGCTTGTTGGTGACGGAAGGAAGTTCCTCCACTTGGCGGTAGAACTTGGAAAAAGTTTCGTCTTCGAGGGTCATCACTTCCTTTACCTTCTTTTCCGTCACTGTGATGGTTGCTTCTGGCAGTCCAGACACTGAGGACAGACAGAAAGAAGCGACTCTTTAAAAACCACAAAAATACAGAAAATGGAAATTATTCACTTTCTTTGTGACTTTTAACAAGCCCCACTAATAACAACCAACCATTCTGTGTGAGGGCTTTATCTAACACATAATTACACAAATTGACTTTCATTTATCTTAGGTGTCTAACATGATGCTATGGACACAGTCCGCAGTACATGGTTTAGCTGTGGCCTACTGTCTTCTATTACAGGTTGCATGCTGACCTGCACGGGATGAATATGGATGAGATTGTCACACAAGCCCACTCAGAAACGTCCGAGTGAAAAGATCAAAGTTTACCTGGTTCTTCAATATTTAAAAAGAACAGTTTTGCAGCAGCTCCATGTCAAATGTTGCTTTTGTAGAAAATAGTTTGATATCACTTGTATCGTCTAATGATATCAAGAAAAGATGGTTTCTGCAGCTATCAGCTTCCATACCTACATGTAAGCAGGCACCATTAATACTCGTGTCTGTGAAGGACTCACTTTTATTGTTGAGCTTGCCCAGGAATGACTCCAATTTATCCAGCTTCATGTCTGACTCCAGGTTCAGATCTGGCATGGCCTTGATTTCTGCACACGCACACAAAAACACACACACGCACACACACACACACACACACACGACAGAGCCAACAAAGTGTTTGATTTTAGGTGAAAAGGAAAGCGACATGAGGTTCTGCTCGTACATGTCACGACTAATGTTGCTCCTGTTGACTGAATAATGAGTATAATGTTAAAGTCACAATGCCGTAAATCTAAACATGGTCACAAGCACTTCCAAGGCCTCCGAATGTGAACTCTTCAGCACCTCAGACTCATGCACATTAGTCCAGGTGACTGCCTTCCCCTGGGCTACGTTCTATTAGGCTTTACAAGCCAATAGAAGTCTCACAGCAACACGAGTCACATTAGTGTTGGTGATATTGGTGGTTTGGATGAGCGGCGTGATAAATGGCAAAAAAGACAAAAAGAGTAAACCTTCAGTATCAGACATCTGTTCCATGTCTTTGGAAAGAAAAGCAAAAACAGAATAACACAAAAGTATACATTTAGCACCTACGCAACATGAGCTCAGAGGCTAACGAGGTAACAAAGTCGCGTCATTAATTTAAATCCGATTTAAGCAATGGCTGAACCCTTAAAGTCCTGAAAAACCCTCCTGAAACCATCTGTTAACATGAAAGCAGGGTGACATGCTCTAACAGGGAAACACAGAAATGAAGTGCAACTGACCATCCTGTGGTTTAGAGATGGCAATGCTGCCATTCTTGGGTTTGGACGGCACAGGATTCTGAAGAGCAGCAGGGGAGGCCAGACCTGCAGCAACAGAGACGTACATATACATGTGATGATGACTCAGGTACAATCTGAAGGGGAAGGGCTGTTTGTGATTTTAGTAAAAACACAAATTCATTTATTTTCATAGTTTCACAGGCAGATGCAGTACTATCAGTTTGTAGGTTCACACAGAAAGCAACAGGTGTGGGTGTCTTTGCATGTGTTGTATGTTACAGAGCTCTGGAATAATAAGCAGGAATAGTTAATGAAACTGTCCATCGTTTGCCACGTCAGGGTAAGTGCACAGCTAATGTGGAAAGCTCCAACCATTAAATCATTTCTGCTTCAGCGAAGGCCTTGGAGCAGCTACTCTGGCCTGATGGAGGGAAAACGAGAGTCATTCTCCCCAAGCTGCTAGCTGTGGAGCAAGCTTTTTTTAAGCATTCAGGACACAGAGCTGAGGCTGACGCTAACTCTTTATTGCTCTGCAGCAGTGCATAACGAGCACAGGTATGCCAGTGGAAAGTGAGCGTTTTTGCCCTCTGACCTTTCTTCACCATGCGTGCAGCCACAGTGAACTGGGTCGAGTCGTTGGCAGCTCCGTGGCCTTTGGACTTCCAGGATTCCTCTCGGGCCACGATCAGCTGCTTCCTCTCCTCAATGGACATGTGAGCCTCGATGCTCTGAGACTCCATCTCTGCCTCTGCTAACCTCTGAGAAAAGGAGGGAGGACAAGTCAGTGTCAAGTGTAAGAGAACACTTCTCAGGTGCCTTACTGCATCTTTTGTAATGTGCGATGCATTCCAGGGAGCATTTTGTGAATGGGTAACCCATCACATCCCTGCATTTATTTAAATGTCCTTCATAAAAGTGCTTGCTATACAAACTCAAAGCCCACAGGACAAATATGGCCCTTTACAAATTGTCATGTGGCCACAAAATCTTTTAAGACTATTTATAAATTTTACCCTGCTTAGCTGAAGCTGCACAATGATCATTAAGCACCACATTTGGAGTCACACGCCAAATTAAACAGCGTTTCCTGTACTTTCATGGAAGTAAACAGACTGTTGATAACAAGGTCAGAAAGTCTCCAGAGACGTGGGAGACCGAATGCTTCTCGGCATCGACCCACGGATCGATGCCGTGGGTCGGCATTTGCTGAGATATAAACTCAGTTTTCTATTCTGCACGCCAGCAGAGGTTTGGAGTCGTAGAGGCGCTGCAGAAAGCTGCTGAACTGTAACGCAAAATACGTGTTGGATCCAAATGGCAATGAAGGACGAAAACTGCAGAGAAGCTGCAGTTTATTCACAGCTTTCAGGCGTTTATGCACAGAAACTTGATGCCAGAAGATTCGGCTGTACAGTGCAGCTAACTTGCTCTGTTAAAGCTGTAATGTAAAGACAATGATTTCATAAACACCTCCAGTCTCCTAGTAGCTGTAATATTCAGGCTTTTGATTAACGCTGTGGTCAGCAGGGCTGTGAGGTGAGGAAGCGAGGTTGTTGGGCTAAATGGCACGTCCATTAAGATGCCTGGATGTGGGTTTTATCTGGACAAAAATCAACATTTTGGGGAAATGCCAGATGTGATTCTCATTTTTGAGTGTGGCCTTTGAGTTTGACACTGTTCAAACTGCACTCATCACTAAAATCTACCCATCAAAATGGACACAGTACTGCATCTTTTGCAGTCTGTGTGTTTAAATGTTTCCCACATTCATAAACAACAAAGTGCCCAAATACACAAAGAGTACACACAGAGAAAATGAGAAAATCTTTACCTCACACAGCGCTAAAGTCATTCACCTCTATTTGAACAATATTAAGAAATGACACATGACTGTGTGGGTGTTTAAAGTAACTCGTGACAGTAAAATGGAAGAAGTCTACTGAATATAGCAGACTGCAACTCATGGTGCCGATCGTGACTGGAGCTTTGATTGCTGTGTTTGTGTGGAGGCTGCCAGCGGTGAGTGGGAGGGGGAGGAATTGCCCAGAAAGCTGTGTATAGCTTCGAAAGGGTCACCTTTCGTCTCCAGGGGTGTTTTTCATCCACCTGCACGGGTCTGCGAGATCTGATGGCCTTCACAACCAGAGGGATGGATGAGGAAGGTAAGAAAAGATGAGGATTATGGATGAAAAGACGGAAGAAAAGATCCAAGCTCTGCACAAGCACGAGAAGCTGCAGGGGCTGCCATGCTGGCCCTGTGCTGATAACGATGTGTGACTTATATCAATACCAGTGTGCTAGTGCCTGAATGGTTTTGCCTCCCATACACCCAGTGGATTTTAAATCAAAAAGTGCAGACTTCAGCTCTAATTCACCAATTACCAGTTCATTAATTAACCATTAAGGACATTTTTATACAGTCTCAGTTTTTCAGAAACTCAAAAGTAAATGGTGGTGTACAGAGGCAAAAATTAAAGAAATTCCACCACTGTCCAAATATTTCTGAACCTCAGAATGAACACATTAATAATGCATATTAACCACAGTGATGTGGCTAAGGAGCAAAGTTGTAGAGTAGGGTTTGTAATGTGTGAGTTTAGTGAAGCAGGTGTGTGAGCAAGTACAACAAGCAATGCAAGGCAGCAAGACCTGTTGACGCGTCCTACCTGGCTGGCTGATTCGGTTGCATTGTAAGGAGGCTCAGGAGGAGTAGAGAAAGTAGCAGCAAACACTGGCTCCTATGGAAGCCACAGAAATAGGAAATGTACACATACACATGAAGGGGATGATCAGGAGTATAGCAGCTGCAGGGGTGTCGCTGGGATTTTAGAAACACTGGCATCATGCGAAACAAGGCTTCAATGTATCAGTTTTCTAGTTACATGTAGTGTGAGACTCTTTGCAAAAACAACTGTACAATGAACTCTGCAGCTCTGGAGATTTTTCAACGGGTTTCAGGAAATAACAAGTTGTGTCACAGACGAGGCATTGGGATGATCTCAGTTTGGGGTTAGAGGCTCCAAACTTACAACAGAAAGTCTTCATTCCAGATGACCAACAAGGGAGGGGCTGATGAGGAGCTTGACTTGCATTAGTAAGTAAAGGTCAGGGTATTCTAGCCTGTGTCATATTGAGGGGAGTGTAACAATAAAAAAGAGATAATCTAATTTAAAGTGCAGTTCAGTTACTTTGCAGAAACCTTGTTTTGCTGTAACATTACAACAAAATGCAACAGCAGTTATTTAGACTCAAACCTGTCAGGTATGTTATCCACCACTACCATTCATTCAGTCTGGTTCAAGTGTTGTGGGTGAGCATTGTGTATAAGACAATCTGATCTCATTTGGTTGAATGGTTCTCATTAATTACCAAAACGCTGTTGCCTCAGTAGTGTTTCCCCAAGACGTACAGCTGCCTGCTCTACTCTGTATGTGCACAAACATGCTCGCTTAGCTGGTTAACTTCACAGTGAGGGTTTAAAAAACATTCACAATATGGTTCTCATGGACATTTTATTTACTTTTTCCACTGATGTACCATAAGCTGAATTTAAAGAATTATGTCATGTTTGTGTTTTTACCATTTAAAAATTTCCCCGTTAGTGGTTATTGATGGTTTTCCTCACTTTTAATCATTTATATTCTTTCTTGTTACTTGTATCCACCAATGAAACAAACACATTGTGCAAACAATACACATTAATAATAAATTAATAAAAAATCCCTGCAGCCACATTAATATGTAAAGCCACAGCCCTGAACCACTGGAACAGAGATGAAACTGGAAGCAGATTGAAGCACACCAAACTGACTCTTGAGATTTTAGACCAACTTTCAGACAAATCTTACACCACAAGAAACATTTGTCATAAATGTGAGTCGATTAGAGAAGCAGAGGTTGCGTGCCAAAGTCAATATGATAAATGGGAAATTTTAAACTCAATTAAATTAGATTCATAGTGTAAGACAGAACAGGAAATTCTAACACAATTATAAATCTGAAACCTGATGAGCAGTGGTGGGATGAGGAACACAGCATAATTACAACAATCAGAATGATTATTAATACAATTTGTCTTTAAGACACACCCACACTCAGTTCCACCACCAGTACCACCACAAACAGACACACAAACGTAGCTCTGTGTGTCCCACCAAGGCTAAGAGTTTTCAACAGGAAACAAAGTTAAAGATGGAAAAATGAAAACTAAATGCATTTGACACATACGTGCACACACGTTTGGTTTCTGCACGGGCCTTACCCAAAGCTGGTCGGACACAGCAAACTCGTCAATCATCATCATCATCGCTTCATCATCCTACAGACGAGCAGCCAAAGAAAAAGGGACAGTTCCCAGCATTCATTTCACACACAGGCCAAAGCACATTACTCCCGCTCCCTGTGAGTCTTTACAGATTCTATACTCCAGGTATGACATTTATCACGTGGGCGAATGGTTAATTTCTAGGTAAATATCAAGTTTGTTTCTTTTTACTTTACACATACTACAAAGTCCATCAAAAAGCAAAGTTGTCCAAACAGCCTTTATTCTGCTCTACTTGCCGTTTTTCTCTGACTCGGTTCTGTATCTGCTTTATCTGTAGTTTTGCACTTCTTCGATTCAAAACAGGAAACCTGATGAATCATGTCTACTCGCTCGGGTGAATTGGAGGATGGAAACAAGATGAAAAACATCAACTGCCCTTCCCCTTAACCTGGACCCAGCCATCACTTGAAATTGATTAGGTCTTGAAAGATTTCCCTGATTTCATTAAGACATCATATCTTTAAAAAAACCCAAAACAAAACCCCCCCCAGAAAAAGCTCCTCAATCAGTGTGTCTGATTGCACACGATGAATCAAAGCTACGTAGGTAAAGTACTTCCTGACCTTAAATAAACTACTAACCCAAAATGAAAATATGTATGTGTAAAGCTGTTGAGCTGAGCAAACCTTGATAAGCTGCTGGAAACAAAAGCTGCTGGAAACAAAAACAGCTGTGCCACAGCAGCTGAATATGTCTAAACAGAGAGGTGCGTGTCCTGTGCCTGACCTAACCCTTCCTTCAAAAACAGAAACGCAGTCAACATGCAGAGGAAAGAAATCAGGTTTATTTTTTTTTATTTTAAAAAAGAAAAAGTAAAGGACATGCAAACAGAGACAAACAGAAGAGTGAAAGTTTACATGTAACATGCAGTTAACTAGAAACAAAGGCCTAGCATGACTAAACACAGAGGCTACATTTTACAGTTCAGTTAGTACAACACTCACATGTAGCTGACAGTTTGAATACTTTTCAACTCTCAGAGAAAAGTTAAACTCTACAAAGTGCTCTCAGCTTTTCTCTGGAGGGGAAATTCATCTCAGTATGTGAGTCATTCAGGCAACAAATAGGATTAAAATCCAACTTAATTAAGCTTCTTTAATATTCATAACAAGTATAAAACATACATGAGGCAAAACTTCAAAATTTGGAAGTCAAAGGCTGCAAATACTCATGTTCAATCATGTGTTCCAAGTTTTTATGAGTGACTGGCTACTGTTTCCAAGATGCTCAAGTTTTTTTACATTCTACATTTATATACACACAATCATGTCTGATTAATTTTCACGTTTGTTCTATTAATATTTTATCATCATAATGCAAAATAAAACTCTTAAACAGCAGGATTATTCTATGTCAACTCCCCCCAAAACTTATTTAGAGACTTGAGATATCCATTTCAAGTACCAGGTATACTATCACAAGTACAGTTATGTATAGTTTATTACATGGCTACATGTAGTAATACATTCATTCGAGCGGGCTAAATGAATCAGAATTAAGTGAACAGCTTAGGAAGAGTGGCCCTATGAATATTATAGCCTGCGTGCTTTCACTTTTGCTACTCCAGAAATGATTCATCACAACGCAAAACTGCATTTGTGATTGTCAGCCTTGGGATTATATTACTATTATATAAATAGGGTTTTACTATCTATTAGAAATCTGATAAGCTAAAATGTTGGCATAACATAAAAGTTACCCAAGTATTTGAACTGCGTGCGTTTAATTTCACTGCATTTATGCATTTTCGGCCTAAAATCAAATTGGATTTTAAAGGTTTGACGTATGAAAAAAATTAGTATCCTAAAAAGAAAGGAAAGGAAAGAAAAAAATGTTCATGATTGAATAGTGGCAGCCGCAGGCTTCCATATTTAGGAAATAAAAACAGCATGCCCCATGAAGTATTGTGTGACTGATCCAGACACCACAGTATGTATTCTACTGCCAGGATGGAAGACATGCAGATTATCTCTTGATACAGTCCAAGAACAAAAACATGCAACAGCTGCTTGAGACAGAACAGAGAAAAGAGAAAAAGATCAAAAGACGCAGACAAAAACACGACCTCTCTGTTTAGAGATATTGAAAATTGTTACCATGTTCCTTGTAGCTCTGTTCTACAGAAGTGATTGTTTAAAGGGTATCAGTCTTTGATCAGATTTTTCTTTCTGTACACGTCAGCAATAGAAGATCGAGAACACCTACTGAGCGGCATGATCTCAGAGGCTGACACATTAAATACTTGCTTTCATAATGCGACACAGTCGATCAAATCAAATTAACCAACTCACTGCATCACTTCTGCATTCAGGTCTTGTGGACACAAAGTAGCAGAGTCAGTCATGAATGCATGCTGCTATGACTACGTGCAAAAACATGAGCGATACAAACGACAACCTCAGGCTTCTCTGTTGAAGTGCTAATTCAGCAGTGAGTGCTCACGTCAGGTGGTTACCTTCTTCTTGAAGCTCTGCTCCACCTCCCAGAGTTGAGCATTCTGCTCTGCTGCAGCAATCTTCACCACATCCTGCTTCTTATTGATCCTGTTCCTCCAGTCCTCCTCGCCACTCTTCTTTAACAAGGCGACTCTGAGTGGGGAAGGGGAGAGGATCATGAGCTGTAGCATACAAATAAATGGTATATGGACTGATTCTTATATAGCGCTTTTCTACTCTCCTGGAGTACTCAAAGCGCTCATAATAATAAATAATGTTTTTTAGTTGAGTTTTTTGTAGTTAGAGGACACTTTTCAAAACAAAAAACCCGCAACAAATCCTTATTTTGGCTAGGCTTTCAAATTTAATCCAGAGCATTTATGGAAAACTTGAGCAATTTGTTTAAGAGGTGAGTTTTATGAAGATGATTTTGAGACACTTTGTCAAATGTGACATGACAAACTGTATGTTAAGGATGGCACAAAAGCAACTACACGCTGTGGTTTTAATGAAGAGCCACTGAGTTTGCAGCTGCAGGCAGACTCTTTATTTCCACATGTGCCGAAGAAACACAAAACCTTACTTCCCCAGAGCTTTTAGCCCAACCTGTCACAATAGTAAAGCCAACAAAAAGCAGCCATGCTCCTGTACATTTATGAATGAGAAGACAGCAGACATTAAACAGAGGCAGCGAGCATGTCGTTTAGGAGCTGCAGAAGTAAACAGTCTACAGACAGAGCAATGACAGCTCTGATCCAATTACACATAAACATTGATTAGAGAAGCCAGTCAGTGTAACAGGAGCTGGGAAAGCAACTCAAACCTCAACCCTGAATTTTTCCATCTTTTTAATAAGGAAAACTGGGATTAGGTTTAAAGTACTCGACAAGTCTAAAAACCTAAACGTGAGCAAGAACAGAGCTTCAATTATTGAGCTCTCATCTGTGAGCTGGGGCAGACAGGACCAATATATGCAAGAGGTCAGGGTCCTGGCTGTGCCCCACTTGCCCCCCATCACAAGCACCCCTCTGTGACCCAGCGAGGAAATGTCCTGTTCTGCCCCCAGGGCTACACAGCAAATGCAAAAACAGGATGAAAGCAGCACTCAGTCCAACTTGCAAGCTGTATCTGGGATACAGACCCTTGCTCCAGAGAAATGCTTTGAACGTGGGAACGACACAAATTAGTCAAGACATGGTCAAAGAGTCAGATTTACGAGAAGCACAATAACTAGTACAAACTCCACAGGCTTTAACACCAGTTTACATGCAACTTTATTATATCATCGGTCAGTTTAGAGCATGATTAGTGTCCTATGTCTGCCAGTCAACTAGCACGAACAGCTCAATTATCCCCGTATGACATAACAGGACTTATGTAAGGATTTGCTCAGGAATCCAATACTCAGCTTTAGTTTTGTTATATAACAACAATGAAATGTAATGAAAAAAAATCTATGATTTCTTTATCATAGCCAGCATTTTGCTTCTGTTAATACTCCAGACTTCATCCCAGGAAGCTCAACAGTAAAGAAAAAGCCCCTCTAATACCCTAAAAACTCCTCCCTCTTTGCCCTCATGATGTAATTTTCAGTCATCACATTTTATCCATTCTTAATTTAAAAGTAAAAGAGCTGATCACAAATGTGCTATGACTGATGACCATTCATGAATAATGAAACCATTGGTCCTAATCATTTAGCATTTTTATGCACCGACGCCTGTTTTCAGTGACCACGGCATTTTGTCTTGAAATACATGTCTTTTCTTTAAAAAACAAAGACATTTAAACTTATTTTTATTGTTAATGAATTAAAAAAAAAACCCAAAACATGTAGCTAGCAGAGCAAACCGTGATTTCTTTTGCGTTGCTCTTGTAGGATTAATTTACCGAGAAACAGGTAAATGGTATTCTGCAATACGTGAATATGGTCAGACATGCAGTAAATATATATTAAATCCTATCTTAGCACACTTCCATGCTCACCTCTCTCTGATGGACATGTGTCGGGCCATCATCCTGTCGCTCAGTTCGTCTCCCTGCTCAGGTTGAACCGGGTCAGCTGGGTGTGCGTTGCTGTCTGTGTGCGGGTCTGCTGCTTCGGGGAAGCCAGATGTTGCTCTGGATGTTACCACAGTTGATTCCAGCAGGTCTGTGTGTGTGAGCACACGGAAATAGTGAGAGGAGAGGGGGAGAGAAAATAAATAAATAAATAAAAATCAGTAACTCAGCAGCAACTCCATAAACATTAACTGTGACCGCTTGTATGATCTTTTGAGGAAAATACATTAACTAAGAATCGCTGTGTAGGGTGTAAACCCTTTAACATAACAGTCAGAGGTGTCACAGTGCAGACTCAGCATCTCAAAGCAGCATCGCAGCAATCATCTTTCATGCTCACCGAAATAATCCCGTCCACCTCGTGAGAAGCAGCAAAGACACTTTTCACAGCTTTAAACATCTCTGCCACAGCTGTAATCAAACAACCCACACTGGAGACTCAGGTCAACGCACTATTCCTTCCCCCTGCCCCGAAACAAGTTCCACAGTTCCGGTTTGACTGATTTCTATTTTCTGACAAGCCACATGCTGACACAGAGACAGTGAACGGCCCGGTGTTACTGCAGTGCTCAGATACAAAGGAAGCCTGAAAACCACAGTCTGAACTCAACATTTTCACTCAGACACACAGGAAGTGGGGTTGGATTAGAACTTGTTGACGGAAACCGATACCAACTGTTAGCAGAGTTTGCTCTTTAAATTTTTAAAACCTATTTTAGTCTTCTGATTAGCTTCGCTTTTTTCATTTATTTCTGTTAAACTCCAGTGTTCTACCCAGAAACACTAACTCTGCATGCTAACTGAAATAAGCTTCCCATTTAACACCAAATTAAGTTGCAGGTGCACCTTACTAACCAAGATAACAACCTACTGCTAGCTTTAACCTACAAGTCCACAGCACTACCCTCTGATCCAAATATTTCCAGTTACTAAAAAAAGGAAATATGCATCTATCCATTCATCCATCCTCTTCTCCTCTTCAGGGTCTTTAACACATATCGCTGTTGAATGTTAATATAGACAAGTTACGGTTATCATTCTCCCCAAATCTTAATGTAAACTTGGCAAGTTTATAAACTTCAGTAAAGACAGAACAAACAGCAGAGTAGTTCAGGCAATGAAAAGCAGACTGATGCTTTTGAGCTCCTCCTCCTGCTGTTTTCTTACCTCCGCTGGTGGCCCTGCTCCTCTGGCTTTGCTCCTGGCTGTCCTGGAGCCTGTGGCTCTCTGAGCTCCACAGCACTTCCTCTTCTATCGCACTGTCCGGCCGCTGCTGCAGCTGCTCCTCCTCTGCTTCTTCCTCCTCTTCTCTCCTTTCTCTTCCACTCTGGGGCTGGGGCAGTGCTGTCTGCCTGGCTGCTCTCTCAGGAGACGGCAACTTCCTCTTCCCCCCTCCCAGATCAATCTGGTCTTCCCCTTGGGGCAAAATGTGATGCCTATGGTGATCTGAGGATCCCTGGGACCCCCCGACTGGACCGTCTGGTTGGCGAGGGGGTAGAGACCTGTCAGAGCTGGGATAGGTGGGCTCCACGCAGGCTGCAGTGGATATGTGGATGTCTCCGGCGTGGTCACTGGACACCGTCCCGCCTGCTCTGAGTGCAGAGGAAGATGAGGAAGATAGGTGGTGTCCAAACCGAGAGCCTGTGCCGTTTTGAAGCTGTGTAATGCAGACAGACAAAGAAGTGGGTCAGTTTGCTACAGAGGCTGAGAAACGGCTCGGGCAAAGTGCACACACAAACAATCGAGAGAATAACGCTGACTAATCACAGCCTGCCTGACTCAGTGCACTTCCTGGGCATCACACAGCAGCCTCTCTTAATGGTCAGCCCACATCACAAAGCCATGCCAGCAGCCGCCGACGCACAACGCATGACAAACACTTTCAGTTTATGACAACTAGGTTCATAATCCATAGCGGAGAACTAACCTGGCACTTCTGCTGAGGAACAATGACAAGCAACAGAAAGCAGCCATGTCAAGGAAACTTGCAACATGTATCCATCCATTAACTCGCTTTTGCTTCAAATTTCTCTCTCATACTTCCCCCACAATCAAACTTTCAACCCCTGTGGCTGTAGATGGGAGTTGAACTGCTTTTGGTTTCCCTCTTCTTTGTCACAGAGACATCTTTTAAAGCCCACAGACTCGCTGATATGTGTGCTTCATCCATCCACGCCTCTTTATTGAACTGGGGTTGATGACTCAGAGCTTTATCACAAGCTGGGCCATGCAACGTACATTCAGAATGAAATCACACCAATGTGGAGACGAGCCAAAAAAGAAAACACAGAGCGTGTTGTTCACAGAAATGGACGGTCATTTCTGAGAAGAGTGCTCCCGCTGTGTCAGCCTCCACTGATGCAGGCAAGTGGTGGTCGGTGACTGTTCAGAGGAAGCTTACTTGTAGGTCTTCTACCAGACTGTCACACAGCTCCTGCTCATCACTGTGGTCTACGTCTGAGAGCTCCTGGAGCAGAAACACCAGCATGCTGCAGTTCTTGTTTCATGGATTTTCTACTTTAGTAGCAGGAGTTTAATTATAACCCCTGCAAACCCACTGACTAACAGATAACATGTCATCATTGCAACTTCTCAATTTTTCCACCTTTAAATGTTTTTTTCCCTTTTCCATATATCATCACTTCGGTGCTCTCACATTTCTTCAATTTTCAGTGAACACTAGAATAATTCTGTCATGTGATTCAATCCATGCCCAGTTGAAACTCTGTTAACATTCATTACCCTTAAACAGCAATCTGCTCCCAGAGCTGGACAGCAGCTGTTTAGTTACATCATCATTTATATTCATTGACAGAATTTTCACTTTTCCTCTTGTGTTCTCTAAAAATATTAATTCACGTACTCTGTGCATAAGACACTGGATTGACCGAGTAAGTCATGACACATTATTACTACATTTATACTCCACCTTTGTATTGTGTGGCACTAACAGAGTGAATGTGTACAGTAAGAAAGCAAAGTTAAGAGGTCTTCTCCCAGTGAACCGAAGCACTGGAGAAACAAAGTGACCTTGCTGCTTTCCCACCTGTTCCATATCTCCCAGTGTGATGGGCTGTGTCTGGTAGCGAGCGTTGGCCCTCCGCTGCCGCGTGTCCCCTCTTGTGTGGGTGACCCTGGTTGGGGGCTGAGCCAGCCGGTTGAACAGCGCCATCTTTTCAGCCAGGCTGAGGGTGCAGAGGTCAGGCTCCTCCTGAGTCTCGCTCTGCTTTGTATCTTTTTCTTTTAGTGAAGACGTCTGCGTCGGGCCCCGGATCTCCTTGGTATCCTGCGCCTGCCGGGCCTCCCTCACTTGCTCATGGGCAACAGCACTTTGCTGTGAGGATGCCTGCAGGCTGAGGAGGGGAGAAGACATCCAAGAGACAAAGAGGGAGAAGAAAACGGAGACTTCTGTAAGCTTGTGGGGAGCTCATGCAAGCCAGCGAGTGGCATGTCAGAGAGAGTGCATTTTCTGACAGCCAATAAAAGTCGCCAACACAGAGCTAAAAAGGTTTGCTACACATGCAGGGTGAGTCATGCTCGCCAAGCAGTGAGTTAAAAACCCAGACGTCCTATCTTAGCAATTAATTCATGTAGTTTCCTCCGATCACACATGAGGGCACCAAACCTTAAAACTGTGCATTAGAACTTTACCAGCAACTCAATCCTATAGTTTAAAACACAGTGAACGAAGAAAAACTGCATAGCAGCCAAGACTCAAACGTGTTAGTCAAACACCGCACTTCGATGTGAGCATACATATCCGTGCACACACGTCTGCTGTGTACCTGTATGGTGGGACAGTGCTGTAAACTAGGGTGGGGCTAGGGACGCGTGCTACGGCAGCGTGAGCGGACACCATTTGTGGCACGTGAGATGGGGCGCTATAGTGGTCAAGGACAGGGACACAGTCATACACACACACAGAGGACAGAGAAGACAGGAAGGTGCAAACATGAAGACTAGGATGGTGGTTAAAGTTTCATGTAGATGTGAGGACAGTGAAAAAGTCAGAGGCACAGCTTTCTTTAAGAAACAATTTCACGCAGAAAGAAAAGTTTAAATCTACAAAAAACTGGTAACACCCTAGAACTTCATCTTCACAGCAAGGTCTCTCCACAGATGGATGCCTACACACATGTGCACAGTTGAGTTTGTTCCGCTTTGATAATCTAGGAGAACTTCCCTTTAGAGCACTTTTCAAATAGAACAGATGTGCATGTATTTGCTTTAATGCACTTAAAGATTTTACACCTCTGATTTATTGACCTGATATGTGCTGTCAGGAACACACAGATCTGTAGATGGAGTCTTAGTGGTCATTCCCCGGCCACAGCTTGTGACAAAAAGGGGAGGAGGGTTGAGGTTTTGCTATTATAGCCCCGGAACTATGCAATTCTCATCATACTGAGCGATTAACATTTTTGCTCCTTTTAGATAGTCTCCAGAAACATTTCTTTGTGAAAGGTTTTAAAATGAGTACTATTATAGTAATAAAAATTTAAGTAATGAGAATAAAAACCCACATGTGAAACATTTTCAGAGTAAAAAAAATCAGAAGGTTCTTAGTAAAAGGACCAGACGTACTTTTTTCTTGTGTCACATTTGTACTCACCATGGGCTCATTTTCAAGCTTACATTTATTTAGTCATTCTTTCTGATAGAACTATATAATTATACACTTTCTCTTTGCCTATCAAGAAAGTAAGTTATTGTTAGAGGTGTCTTTCACATTACATAGTATCAAACAAGGTGACAGAGCCTTACGTGGCTGCGATGACTACTTCCTCAGTTGTGACCGGCTGAGTTCTGGATCGATCTTGTGTCCGTCTTAGTCTCCTGTCCACAGCAGCATTCCTGGACCGCAGTTTAGGAGCTCCGCCATCGACGCTCTTCTCCAGTTCCTGGATGGAGATAATTAGGGTAAACATTGGTCATCTTTAGAAATGAACACAGCTGATTACACAAACTGTACAGACCTCCTCTGGTCCTTAGCAGATCTTGCAACTAAATAAATAAATAAACAATTTAATTGCTTTTTTTTTTTTTTTAAAAAAGCAAAATGAACAAGGAAAACTTCCTGCACCTTACTGCTTCCATATGAAATAAGAGCAACTGAACAGGCTTTGGATTGAAGCAACACTGAAGAGGACAGAGACAATTCTCCCACAAAAATGTGAGAGCCTGACACAATCATACAGAAAAGGTTTTCTTCAACTCCTTCCTGCTAAAAGTGATTCCAGAAGCCGCTGAATTATGGCACAAATCATTTCAGGAATAAGGCTGGCTCAGTTGTGACTCACATCTGCAATCAAAATTTCTAAATCCTCAAAGTAAGAGAAGGACAGGAAATTGAAATCAGAATACTTTATTAATCCCAGAGTCTGCAATCGTACCCATAACTGGAATGAAGTTTTTCCTCAGCTTGGAAGCTCGTACTCAGACAATATAAGATGCCCAACAGGCTGAAGTCAAAACTCACCCTGAAGAGAGAGCGCTTAGCTGCGACGCTCAGCTTGGCCCGTTCATCTAGCTTCTCTTCATCAGCTGCAACAAAGGAAAAAAAAGTTAGAGTTAGAAACCAACTCTAACTACATAAATTCTGCTTCACAGTTCTCTGTATCATCTATACTTTGTTTTACGTTTTGGTTTTTTTATCTTAATATTTTATTGTTTTATGCCACTACTTAAAATTTCTGCCAAAGACACTAAAGCACCAAATTATATTGCCAGAAAGAGCAAATAAGGTTTGTAATGTGATTATTTACATATATTTCTATTCATACACTAATGATTCTGACACGAGGGGCGATCGTGGCTCAAGAGTGGGGCGATCGTGGCTCAAGAGTGGGGCGATCGTGGCTCAAGAGTGGGGCGATCGT
>NW_005187502.1:1863003-1936784 GCF_000239375.1 Pundamilia nyererei | reverse complement strand
CCAGGGTGGCTGTGGCTACAATGTAGCTTGTCATCACCAGTGTGTGAATGTGTGTGTGAATGGGTGGATGATTGTGTATAGTGTAAAGCGCTTTGGGGTCCTTAGGACCAAGTAAAGCGCTATACAAATACAGGCCATTTACCATTCTATTAAGTGTACACTTTGAGTACACAAAATAAAAACAAGGGTTTCAACAAATGTCCTTGAAACCACAGGGTACGACTTTACAGAAACAACAGAGACTCTTTATTTCTCCATGAACACCAACACATTTCAGGCTTCTTGCATAAGTAACCCTCATTTCCTCCTCAGTCAACAATATCCTCCTCTTCCATAGCTGTCACTTCAGTCCTTTGCCCACCACTTCACCCCAATAACAGCTCTGCATGGCTACAAATCTGTGAGTTTTATTGACCATACACAGTATTTTGTTGCAAACTCAGTGCTAGTTTGACCCTGTACAGTATGTACAACGCCTTAGCATTATACTTATAATATCGCATTAAACTGCCATCATGTAAGGACATTTCAAAGGCAGACAATTTGAACAAACTCGTTAAGCTAGTATTAGCTTAATTAGCTAGCTTGCTCTAGTTTAAAATGTACTAACAGTGGTTATTTCAAATGACTGTAGTCACTAGTCGCTGATTAAAGATCCTGCTTTAGTCTACATATTTACTAAATTATAGGTCAATAAAAGAGAATGTTATGCAGTAACACTGACATTATTATAATATGCAAAAAACTGAAGTCACTTTAAAAGAAACTGAACACTTTAGCACTCTAGCTAGCTTTGGATAAAAATGGTAACAGAAGAGCATCTTAAGATGATAGGTACATTTATGCTCGATAAACCTTTCCCAATAATCTAATTATTTAACACACAGAAGTATGACAACTATTGTGTGATACCTATCAATCGTTATTAACACCATCTGGCTTAATGGCAGGGAAAAAACAAACAAACCACTAAACCCGTCACTGGAGTCACTCAGGAGACTATAAAAAGATGGACAGGTGTGAGGAATATACACGCTTTATTCTCTGCAAGACACATGCCATGACATCATCAAACAGCTATCCCTTTGACACTGCAGTGCTGAGCTCTGGCCTACATAATACTCGCCAAAGCATCCCGACCAAGTCATGTTTATAAAAAGCAGATGAGCTGGCTCTGCCCTAAGCGGGGCCACAATGATGTTATGCTACTGTGAGCACCATTAATGACTCTGTAAACTCCACTTCAAAATATCACGCTTTCATATAAAATAAAGACGACCTAAAAAAACAGATTTAAGTCACCAGGCCTCCATCCTTTATTTATTACTGTTTATTACTGAAGCCACTGAAAACTCATTCTGTTCACTTATAGATGAGTGCAGCTGTAAATAATCAGTAATGCTGTTTTCATAGTTAGTCACTGACCACTGAACTACAGATACTACTACATGAACCTATGCAGTTATGATACAGAGCAGATATAAATGGAAAGACAGTTGAACTAAAGCATGAATGTAACTGCATTCTTTTTCCATCCTCGTGATCTCAGCAGCCATCCAAAGAATTATAAAAGAAACTGTGCTGTATCAGTCTGCGGCATGGCAATGTGTAGCGTTTAAGTTGGCTTGGTTGGTAAAATTAACCAAGAAAACCCTGAAACTGAAACAATGTCCATGTGATTCAGCATTTCCACACGGACGTCTACAGAAATATTAGATGTGGTTATTTTAGTTCATGAGCTTTACTTTTGTTGTATGATATCTATACCGGAGTAGAAAATAAGATGCAATGAGCCTTGCATTATATCTACTTATTATTATTATTATACCTACTTACTGTTACTGTATTCTGAAAATCTAAATCTGAGGTTAGTGAGAAAAACTACTTACCTTCAGTAGAAGCAAAGTCTGAACTCACACAAGACCTTCAAAAGCACAAAAAGAAAAAGGTGATCAGTTCGAAGCATATGTATAACAATAAAAAAGGTGAGTAAATCAGTGGCGAGTGGTTAGAGATAGGAAGGCTAGCGGCGTGCTGAGAAAAGCAGTAGTTTGTGGTATGCTGGAAATGTGACAGCTCGCGTTAGAATTGAAAAATGGAGAGAAAGCAGACCAAGCTAGAGAATTAGACAGCATTACATTAGTCTGCTCTGATCCATGGTCTCGGGACTTGATTACTGACAAAGGCCAATTCATGCGTCCTCACTGTGGTCACATGTGATGACCACTGCCAAGGCCCAATCAGAGGGACCTTTGGCCTTTAAGCTTCCTTGTTTGCTAATGTCGTTAGAATGAAAATCAAGGAGAGGGAGGGTGTTTAGGTCTGTATATGTGAGCATTATTCTCACTGGCCTGTTTCACTGTGATATTGATATGACTATGGTACCTTGGTAGAGACTAATATATATTTGATTACAGGTCACCCGAACATGACTAAAATCAACATTTCGTTGCATTCCAAATTAAACAAAGTTGTGATTTCTTTTAACATGCATGCGTTTCACACTTAGCCGTGCACTCTTGAATCCAGAGCAGTACCTATCAGTTTCATGGCGCTCAGCAGAAGTGATGGGCTGTGTCCTAAACCTCTCAGAGGTCTTTCTACTCTCCCCAGGATAGATATACTGCCGGGGCCTGCGCCCCCTGTCCCTTTCCCCTCTCCATGGGGCCTCGTAGCCCGTCAGTGCCCTGCACTCCTCCATTTCACTGGAGGGGCCATTCAGGGAGAGGGATCAACAGACAGAAAACCCAAAGGAAAGAGAGAATACAGAGTTGTCAGGGAGAAATAGAGAGGGACATGGTGCAAAATAAAACTGTTTAAAAGCAGAGGTGTTGAACATTCAACCACACCTCTGGTTTTTAAAATCGAGCCTATGAGCAAGCCCATGCAGATTTTTTAACAGTTTAAACACACACACACGAGCCCCAGGCAGTATCCAAACAACTCACAGTGCCATTAAAGCAGAGACAAACACCGTACTGCAGGACTATTAGTGTTAGCAAATTAATGCATGTATGCCATGTCTACAGATTAAATGAACCACTGTGCTTGGGATGTTAGCATCACACCAGACGTAGCTGCTTGTTAGTCGTTGAGTAGCCAGATGATGTTAGGTAATAAGCGTCAGAGTCACAGCAGCCAGCCAGCGAGTACAGGCCATGCAGCATTTTACCACCTACAGCTCATTCCTGCGGCTGGTTGGAGGAGTGGTGGTGCTCTCCATGTAGGAATGTCTGAGCTGTGCGACAGACACCCTGGTGTCCTGGTGACTCTCTCCATTACTCAAACTTTCTCCTTCTCTGACCTCCTGGGGTTCCTTGGTTTGGTGTTGCAAGGTCCTCTGATTGGGTCCTCGCTGATTTCCAGCATCAGACATGGATCGACTCAGAGCTGTGGTGGAGCTGGAACTTCCTGGCCCTGTGTGAGATGTTCTGGGCTCAATGTGGGTCGCAGCCGGTCTTTTGTGGGCACGATCAGCGTTTTCCCGCTCTCTGGGTCGGCGCTCCGCCGCCTGCAGACAGGAGGTATACTCTGCTTCCTCCCGTCTAGGTCTGCCTCCAAGTCCCCCTCTAACAGGTTCCTCTGCTTCAGCCTCTCTTTGCATCCTGTACACGACCAGCTCCTCCTCACCTCGCCCTCTCCATGGGTCTTCAGTGCTCCTCTCTCTGCGCCGGATCTGTGAAGGCAAGACTGCTTTTCTGCTCCTCAGAAGGCCCTCTGTCTTGACCGCCTCAGCCTCACCAGCTTCTTCCTCTTCCACCTGCTGTTGCTGCTGCCCAGTTCTGGATGTAGAACCAGAGGTCATGGACAAATAACTGGGGTAATTGCCAACTTCTTGCCCTCCCTGTGGACCAGACTGGCTGTGCTGAACTTGTGGATGATGGTGGGAGTAGGCCTGCTGTGGGCCTAGTGGGTCTGCGTGGTAGCGTGTAGAAGCCTGGGGCTGGTGCTGAAATTGTCTGCGGTACACTAGGCCTTCTGTAACATTTCCGAACTCTGGGCTCTTCTGGCGGCCCTCCTCCCTGACAAGCCTCTCCCTAACTCTGATTCTTCAGGGAGACAAAGGACTGGTTAACATTTGGAAAACATCAATAGGCAAAGCATAGCTCTCATAGAAGCTCAGAAAGATGACTTTGATTGTGATCCTTTGTGTGTCAGCCTTTGAGCACTAAAGGAGGAGCTCAGCCTCTTGTTTGACATTAGGGCTGGACACTGACAAAGCATGCAGATTTTATATTTGGATGTAAGACCAGTATAAATACTGGCTCAGATGTTTAGTCTTCCTGACTCAAATATTTCATAAAACCATAAACATACCATACAAGCCAGATTAAAACCAACATACATCTTTGCCTGATATGAACTGGTTTAGAATTATTTCCAGGCTCTCTCTCACACTGGCAATAATGGTTAAATTCTTACTAAGATCTGATTCTTGAAGAAAGTATTCAAAAACAAAACAAAACACCCACAACTCACAAATCCAGTCACCGACAGCATAATTGTTAAAAAGGCAATACTGTACGAGCATTTGTCATTGTTGATATAATATGATCCATCACACAGCTGTTACCAAATGGGGTTTAAGCTAAACACAGCAAAAGGTGAGTGAGAAATGAAGTTATGGTTGGAAGCCAAGGGGACCGGAGCTGGTGACAATGAGGATGACTGTTCAGCAGACGTCCAGAGCTCAAAAGCAGAGATTATTAAACATTCGCCTGCCGGTCAACTCAGGACCCTAAGTGAGTAAATGCAGCATCATCACAGAAATTTATAATAATAATAATATTTAAAAACTGGAGCCCTGTAATGAGCTGCTGTTTAAAAAAAAGCACAGCTCATAAGGGTTGGTCCAGATGAATGGGAACATGGTAGATGATAACTGGGGGTGAGAAACAACCAGCCTTTGTCTACCTTGAAGGCCAGTTGATGAGGGAGTGGGTGTCGCCTTCAGCATCAGTCTGGAGGAACCAATCAGTACTAAGTTTCGTCTTTGCACTGCACCAAGAGAAACCCAATGGGAAACGTGATTGACTGGGCAGTTGGGTCTGAATTCAGTGTTGAGGTCTTTTTCTTGAAGCATATAAGCCGAGACAAAACTACATTACACACTCCACTGACTTCACATTAAGACTGACTGAAGAGACACTGAGTTTAGCAATCAGCACAATCCCAAGAACACAAGTTTAACTCCCACACGATACATTTAATTGCCACAGTAAAAATATGAATAATAAGTCTCATATTTAAGGCTTGTTGAATTATGACCAATGGTCAGATAGTGCAGTTATATTACATCAGATCTTATTACATAGATAGATGCTATCTATCTATAGATCGCATCAGTGTTATCAACAAATGAGTGTATCTGGAGAGAGGGCTCTTTAAATGTACGCTTCTGTAGCTGAGGTTTTATCTGCAGAAGCAGATATTCAACGGAAATGCCATCTCACTCCACCAGAGCCAGATGAGTCATGCTGGCCCTCTGATGCTGAGTAAAGGCAAACAGTGTGAATTTTTCACTAAGCACAGATCAGAGTTCAGCAGAACTGGAAAAATGTTGATCAGTTATAAATACATTAAGAGATTAACTGAAGAATGAAGGGAGGAAACAAAAATCAGTTTGTGAAGCAAATCTCTTTTTTAGGGATACAAGAACCTGAATTTAACAGCTCACTACACAACACAAAGTCATATCTGTTAGCCTTGGATTCAAGTGGGGAAACAGACCTGACGCAGGTCATGAGGTAGAAATGTTTTACTTGAGTAACTGGAGATTA
Organism: Pundamilia nyererei; assembly: GCF_000239375.1. NCBI lineage: Eukaryota > Metazoa > Chordata > Actinopteri > Cichliformes > Cichlidae > Pundamilia > Pundamilia nyererei. The sequence continues at coordinate 1,931,004 of NW_005187502.1, read as the reverse complement.
CAAATTACAAATAGTCTGACTGGACCAATCAGTTTGGCTCTTCCTCAACTATAGCAAGCCTCATGTCTCTGTGTGGAAACATTTCAACTCCTAAGCAAATCGATAGTTGCAACAGAATTAATTTTGACCAGCTGACTGAATATTTAGAAACCTTAGACAGTCTACTGAATAAACTGCTAGCTTCCAGTACTGACACTTGTGGTTCGGTAAGAATAATAAGTTATCATCTGCGTATAAACGTATTGTGATTTATTGTAGATTATACACCTTTGATGAGGCTATTCTGTTGGACTGCTGCAGCGAGCGCCATTTGTGAAGCAAAGATGTTAAAATCCTTAAGATATCCACTTTATTGTACAGCACTTAGGAAAACACTACAACTTGGAATTTTGATACTACTACAAAAATAACAAACTAAACTAAACTGTTAGTGGATAATCAGTGCAGCTCTGCACTTAGTTTGCAGAGCTGTGGCTTGGGTGGTAGAGTGGGTCTACAAACTGAAGGGTCACTTGATCCCACGCTCTTCCAAGTCCAGAATGCATGAGATTTGCAGTAGAAACTCATTTGTTGAGCTTGAGTGCTCAACTTTGTGGAAAGGCACTATATAAGTACCGTTACAGTTTATTGTTGTGTTGATTATTTTCTGTCACCAGTTCCAGAAAGTTTCAATGCTGATAAAGGAGATGAAAATGATCGTGCTGGAATAAAAGTGCATCAAGCTTTTGCTAATGATGACATTTGGGTTGCTCTGAACATTTCACTACAAGAGCTAAAACGTAGCATTTCATATTAGTCTCCCACACATCCAATGAAAAAGGAGAGCGGAGACACTCCTATTTGCTTGTTTCTCCTCAGGGTTCACTGGTCTTGATCAGACCCAGCTGTGGGTCAGAGATGTAGCTGTGGAGTCACACTGAGCTGCCCAGTAACACAACACCCTCCCTGCACCATGGACACACATACAACCTGGCCAAGTTTTGAAACCTGAGAGGGAAACTGAGGAAAGGAAAGAGGGGGCAATGCAGAGGGGAACATAGATGGGTTGGGAATAATGTCCTGGACGGATGTAGAAGCAAGGAATGCACCTTCATATGTTTGTTTGCAGTGGAACAGTGCAGGGCTGGAGCCTGGTCATGATCTGGGTTGGGCAAGAAACAGGGGTGCATACACTGATTCTCTCTTTTCCAACAGTTGTGGAGCTGAAACAACTCTTAGCACGTCCCCTCTAAAGAGCTGCTAGCTCAGGTGTTTTAATATTTGGGTGTCATTTTTGTCCTTTTAGCCACCATTTAATCATACAATTAAAGGATGGACTCACAACGACAGTGTTATCCATTCCTCCCCTTAGGCAAATGCAGTGTATCATTTTGGTGCACATGCTAAAGTACTATCTACAACTTAGTAAGAGATCCTCTGTGAATCTGAAAAACACCCCAATTTGTTCTTCAAGACATCCACCTGAAATCTCTAGAATAAACATACAGCACAGAACAGCACAGGCAGACCAATCTGCCCAGTTGTAGGTGACTGTGGGAGCTGGTCTGTTCCAGAATGAGCTCGGATTGCATGACCTTGTATCAAACAAGAGTCCTGCTAAGAGAACGACCTTGGACATGTGGAACGAACAGAGCAACAGTGACAGAAATAGATGGAGAGATGGATCCATCCTTTAAACACAATGCAGTGTGAACAGCTGTTAAAGTTCTGGTTCAAACCCCATGTTTGTATGTGAAGGGGATCTTGGGAGCTTAATGTAGAAAAAGCCTCCCGAAACAAGGGACAATTTATGTATAAAGTAAAATATGAAACCCCTCAAAAATCTGGAGTCACGTAGAAAACTCAGGGTTGTCCATTTTCAACCAAATCAAACTTAAAAAAAAGAAAACGGTTTGCTACAACAATGTGTCTTCCTCCCTCCACAAGTCACAACAAGCTAATCTTGTTGTGACACCATTGTTACAATTTAACAATGGTGTCTCAGTTACCAGCAGAAAAACATGGATACATCTATGTTTCTGCAAATGCAGTGACGTCTGACCTTTTTTATTCCATGTTGTGTTGAGAGTGTTGCTGTGTTAGAGGGAGTACTGCACACTTTGGTATGAAATTTGATCTTTGCTTTTTTTCAAACACAAAAACAGTTCAAGTACCCCAAAAACTTTAGCAAAAGTGTATTTTACCATTGTTATGTATAAATGGATTTATTTAAAAAAAAAAAAAAAAAAAAAAAAAGATCTACCCCCAACAAAAACAAAGATGAGATCAAAACACTCACCCCTGTCTACTGAGGACGTTCTGGGCCTGCTGCTCAATGAATAGGTCACCAGGAGACGCACCATGTTTAGGCGAGGAGAGGGAGGGGTGCCTGCCTTGCTTGGGTGAACTGGGTGGTATGCCAGTCACTGTGTAGTCTTTTGCAGGCACCTTAGCAGAGGAGGACGATGATGTCACATCCATGTATGAAGAGGAGGATGGAGGCTCAGGCGGAGCGGCCCTGCGCTGATTCTCCAGGTTCATCAGCCTCTCCCTCTCTGAGAACAACTCCACCCTGGTGTGACCAATATCACAGCCTGGGTCCGGGTAGCCGTGTGGCGGAGCTGAACGGCCTGCCCTTGGGCTAGTAGCTAAGGTACTGGTGTAAGCACTTAGGGTGATATCTCTGCCTTCCTCTCCCACCAGCTCCCCTCTATTACGTCTCTCTGAGCAGTCCGAGTCTTTGTGAGAGCGGGGGTAGCGGGAGTGATGGTCCAAGTCGGGTTCCTGATCCAAAGAGATGCCGTAGCGTTCGGCCAGCTGCCGGCGCCGCTCTGCCTTGTAGCGGGCGATGCGTTCAGCCTTGGACTCCAACTCAGGAACACCTTTGGTCGGACCCGAAATGTGAACTGGCTCAGTGTGGATGAAGGACTGAGGCTCAGGCCTGCATCGAGCTCTGGACTGGCGCTCTGGAGCCATCAACTGCATTTCTGGGCTTTCAAATCCCTCCATGCCATAACGCTGAACGGTAACTGGTGCAAGAATAAACAAGTCATGTCTTTGTTGTGTAGAAAGAGACACGATAGTCTGTAGTACTGTTCTTGTCTCACCAGCACAGGGGTCAGAGGCCCTAGTGTATCGTGGAGTGTCCTCCTCCAGAAGCCGGTTGGCCACCAAGGTAGGCAGCAGAGACGGATGTACTTCACCCTCTATACCCTCCAAGCGCCGAGCAATGCGCTCCTTTCTAAGCACAGAAAGAAAGGGAAGAGTCACCTTTACACATTATTATCCTATGTAGTATTATCTTTATTACTGTAGCATATTTATAGATGCATCATTATCTCACCTGTTCATTTCCAAGTCACTTGTGCTTGTGGTAATGCCCTCAAATAGTTTCCTCAATTCAGAGACTTAACAAAAATAAATAAATAAGCAATAAAATCAGTACAGAATAAGCAGATCTAATTAAATGTTTAATTGGTCTAAGATGACAAATTTTGGATAGATTTTGGCTCACAGGAAATATTTGTAGACATGCTTTGGTAATATGTAATATGAAAACATACCACTGAGCTCACATATACATATTATCATAAAATCTTAGTTTGATTAAATCATTGATGTTATATGTTTAATGTTTCTGAATCATTTCCAAAATACTATTTTCCACTAATCGACACAGAAAATCTCACAAAACCAACTTACAATTTATGTTATTTAAAAAATAAAACAAAAAAACCCCCATGAATAAACCCTCCTGAGACCACTGGTTTAAAAGCCCTTATGAACTCGGATGCGTCTTACTTCTATCAGTGGTCCAAGCTGGTTTGAGTCCACCCATGAATCAATGAAATTACAAAAGCACACCCACCCGTCTATATATAGACTACACAAGTCAATGTCAGCATAAAAACCAACAGGATCGTCTGCATCTTATAAGACAGGATTGCAACAAGGCACAAAAACAGGAACATTTCTAAAGGGGGAAAAAATTCTCAACCCATCAATGATAAAAGCTGGGAAGCACCTAAATCTGGCTGCCCAGACTTTGGTTATTTAAAATCTTACCAGAATCTATAGCAACAACAATTGACCAATGATCCCCATCTAATGGAGCAGAATGGCAGAAACCTCCAAAACAAAGGTTTGCCAAGTTTCAAGGATTGTTCTCAGGAAAGCTTCTGACATTTCACCATTTCACTTCAGAGATACTTCAGCCAAGGCAAAAACGTCTGCCTTTCATTTATTTACATAAAAAAAAAAAAGAAAAAACATAGTTTTGACTTTGTCAGTGCAGAGCATTGTATTGTAAGAACTGCAGAGTAGGATGAAGCTGATCTGTGGAGTGATGGGTTCACCAAAGAAACAGCTGATTGTAATTATTGTAATTATTTGTCACAACATAAAAAGATGGATCCATCCACCCACTTCTGCTCCTCTAATCCAGGATCACTGCCATTTCTCTGTACTTTATTTTTAAGAAAAGGTATATTTCAAATATTCAACACGTATTCTCTAGTGAATGAAGAAAAATCAAAAATCATATTCAAAATGTTTACATTTGATTACTTACCATGTTACAAAAGTCCACAGAGTTTATACACGAGTCAGTTTATAAACGGCTAATCAAAAGCGTCTTCAAACTTATGTGTACATTCCAGTGTGAACCACTACAGGATCTTTATTGGAACTTACATTTTGCATTAAATAAACCCCGTCAAGAAAACAAGTGCAGCATAATAACAGCAGTTCATACGTAACATTTTGCAAAGCTGGGCCTTGTAGAAAAACTGGTTTTACACAAATCTTGACTTAATTCCAACCTGGCAAACAAGCTGCTGTTACACAACAGCAACTCTGAAAAACTGTGGGAACATTGACAACGTCAGAGTCAAAAATAAATAAATAAATAAATAAAAATCACTTCACTCACCTTTGGGGAGATTGGCCAAGAGACTAACATCTATATCCTTGGCGCTTTTGGCTGGGTCGTCCTTTTCGTCACAGGAGAATTCTTTCTGGAAGCTGAGGGGTGCAGAAAAAATACCAACTCTTATTGAAACAGGGCTGAGCTGTGGGAAACTGGATTTGTTTACATTGTAAGCAGTTGTGAGGGGCTCACTGAATCAATCTGAATTTGATCAAACACAAATCACTGAACTATTTGCTAGAAGCGTGGTCTGTTTGAGAGGTGGTCAAGAATCTAATCCATCAGTCAGTGGATTGCGGATGAAGCTACAAAAGTATGCAATTAATCATCCGAACTGTGCATTTGGAAGCGAGACTGTAAATTTCATCAACTTCTCCATCTCCAAATATTTATCTAGATATTAGACATTTCTGACCCGTTAACACCCCGAGCCTCGCAGATATGCAGCAAATTTCTCTCTCTCAAAAAAACCCACAAAAAACCCCCAAAACAACATATTGAAGTCATTTATGGATTTGATTCAAAACCACAAATTTGCAATATAGCTATAAAAGAGCTGGCAGCAGATTACTGCTGTGAGGAAACAGTCAAGAACTGGGAAAACCCAACTCGCTTGAACTCTGTGGCTGCTGTAAGGGACAGAAACCACGGAGTTGTGAACACCCTGATACACGCGTGCATGGTGGATCCTTTCTCATCACAACACAGGAATATCTCTTTTCATCACTACTTCTTCATCTTTAGATATGCTCACCATGCATGCAAAGTGCTTTCAAAACAAAACAACAAAATATTTTCAAAAAAAATATTTTGGCACCAGATTTTGGGCATCGATGTGCCCAACAGTCTTATAAGTGTAGTGAAGGAAACTTCACAGATTAGAGTGTTAATAAGGAGGCCTGATGGTGTATTTGACAAACAGCCAACAACATTATTGAGCACAAGTTAGTTCCTCACCCATCTGAAGTACTGTCTTAATAAAGAAATTTACATTAAAGAGAATATTTTTTAATGTGATTCATGTATGAGGAAGAGAACACAGGTGTGTATATGTGGAGCTCTGATCATAGAAAGAGAGAGAAAAGAGAGGAGAGGGACACGGGAGAGACCACTGCGAAGGTTGCTTCTTAGTTCTAGAATGAAAAGAAAATAACGTCTCCAAGAGCCAGAGCTACTTCGTTTATGTGCAGCAGTCTGTATCAGCAAGTGCGTGTATTGATGAACAAGTAAAGCAGTGTTGTGCAATGTCATTGTTCCTATTCTTTATTGTATAGCATGGGAAGAGTAAGCAAACAAAACATGGAAAAAGGAAAAAGATTATCCCGGTTGTGAGGTTGACTTACGGTGCTGGATTTGTAATGAGAGGAACCCCTGATAACGGACAAGGTGCAACTCTTACAGTTCACTGTGCATTACCATCAGCAATTCTGCAGTATTCAAAGTCACTACTCTGCATACAGCACTGTGCCTTCAGCTAAATTCTTCACTCGTTCTCGAGGCTTTTAAAGTGTTTCTTTGCACTTTGGTTTGCTTTTTCACTCATTTTCAGCCCAGTCCTTCTACACGACCATCGCAAAGGAATGCTTGTTTGAGCCATTTAACACTGACCTAAGAATCATTAGAGCATAAAATGGGACCCAACTTAAGGGATAACCAGTGTTGGGTCTACAGATAACAGACAACTTAAAGAACGAACTTAAATTATTTATTTAGACAATTTGTTACCATTAGCCTGTGGCAAAAACGCATCATTCTTTTTACTTTCGTGACCTGAATCTATGAAAATGTTCAAGATAGCACAAGCATAAAATAGCATTTTTGCAGGAACAAGGTGAGAGCTATTAGCTGAACACTTGACATATCCGAGCATGGCGTTGGTATGCCCTTTAAAAACAAGAAAAAAAGAAAATAAATTCAGCAAAGACCTAAAACAGGATCTGAGCGATGCATCTGGCCCTTTGGTTGATCCACTTCACTGTTCAGTGAAACCTCAGGCATGGCTGTCAAAAAAACGCTCTTAAGGAAGGGAAACAGGAAGGAAAGGCTGAGGTATGCCAAACTATACAAGGACTGGATTGAAAACCTGCGGCAACTGATGAATACAAATTTGAAATTTTAGGTCAAAATCTTTGTCAGTATGGAAGAAGTACAACAGTATCGATGCAGCTACCTATAAAACTCAGAGTCTGTCATGGTTTGCGGCTGGATTTCAACCAGTGCTTGTTGGACAAAGGAATTTCATCCACCATGAAGTACTAGGTGTTCGATTAGAAATGGCTTCAATGTTCAGCATTACAATGATCCGAAACACATGACATACCTGACACAAACACAAGGAAACACTATCAGTCATGGATTTGAGCTCCCCTGCAGGAGCATGATGCCTGTTTGCTACATTTGTAAGTAGCACCTTTGCTTTTTAAAGGTCTTTTTGCACATCTTACCTCAATGCTCTCTTCTGTAGCAATCTGGGATTGCTTAGTTTAATGGGGTTCTCACTCCCAATTCCTGTGGACAGAAGAAAAGAGTAACATTTATTCATGTTCCACTGTCCATTAATTTCACTTTGAACCCGGGGTTGTGTCTTCAGATGAACAGATGATCAGAGCAGCTTAGGCATGTTAACGTGAAGCAGCTCTCTCTGCAGCTCCTTGGCACAGGACCACATTAATTAAGAGGCCTTCCACAGAGAAAACGAACAATGTGGGAAACAATCTACCTGTCCCACTGAATCATATCGCACAATAAGTAGTCTATGTTAGTACACACACACACACACACACACACACACCATTGTTGCATTTATATTCAGACACACTGTCTCCTTCTTAAGCATCAGTCTATGTGTTGTGCATGAGGTCATACATCAGAGCGTTTGATGGCCTGTGTACAGTGCAGTTTCACCACACATCAAAGTTGCAGTGCAGATGGGATCATTGTCACTGGGTAGCATTTCTACACTGCACCCTCCAGGAATACAGAGAGCACAGATAGTTTCCTCAGCCATCAGAAGCATACTGTATGATAAAACCTAATTACATACACAATCCAACTTTCTACAGTCTGGTGTGTATTAGGAAGAAAAATCAAGTCGGTAAACACGGGAACAATGTGGTATAAACACCTGCCTACAGAGACATACAGCCTCAGTACCCCCCCATCCCACCAAAATGGGGCATTAGTGGGTATTAAACATCACAACAGTCTCATGAGTAACCCAAGTTGTGCAACACATCCCTGTAGGGAACATCTATGCTTGCTATTTGCTCTAAACCTCAAACGTGCGGTTCTGGCTGCACTTGGACCTCTGAGTAGCCAGAGCTGTGCAATTTCGGGAGAAACATGTGGTCCTACTTCCATCTCCTCCGAGATCACCTCAAGGTCAAATCCCCCCACCCCATTAAACTTGCCCACTGCTCCACCCAAACCCCTAACATCTCCCCAGTGGCTACCCACCCCAAACTAACCCCCGCCCCTCCTTTCCCCATTCCAGATCTGTTAGTCCCTGTTAAAGATGTTTGGGTTGATGCTTTCAATCCCTCCTACTTAAGCAAAACATCATCTGAGACATTTGAGAAGAAAGGAGGCCTATTTGGAGAAGGTGGTGTGCGGGTATGGGTTTAGGGGTAGTTGAGTATTGTTTCAGCTGGATGGAATAGGGCTGCTGAAACACAGTGAGCCTTGAATGATAATCTTATTCAGAGTTGACTGCGTTTTCTTTTGACCAGAGTCCAAAAGATTAAGTCAACATCATTCAAGCAGGTATAAAGTCTCTTTACTGATCACACATAGATGAAGTTTAGATTTTATACAAGCTTAATTGCAACTTAATCTTTGGCAGTAACAGACTTTTGAACATCTAATTTTTGAGACCAGCAAAAGGTTGAGGAAGCTATTATTTCTTGATATTTCTGTGATATCATCTCAGACAGATTAAGGTCAGGACTAGGCCATTTTTTTTCTTAATTTAGTTGTGCTCTTTGGGTCAAAGTGTTTTCATCATTCCATTTTTTCCCCGAGATTCAGATCTAGAACTGATATCCTGGTTTTCTCCTATAAAAAGCTGAATCCATTGCTCCCTCGTGACTACGATGCTCCCTCCACCGTGCTTCACACTTGAAACGGTAAGGCATTCGTGTTCGGTGGTTTTCTCCTTTCAAACAGTATTTTTTTTTTTAAAAGCTTAGCTATATGTCTAATTCATCTTGTATATGTTTATTTGGTTTGCACCTAGTATTTTTTAAATTACAGTTGTTGAGATTTCCATTAGCAATAGAAAATGAGACAGTCCTGAATTAAGCTTCTCACAACTTTGAGTTAAAGCTATAAATAAATGCAATAGAGAGTTTTCTACACAATGGAATGACCACTATTGACCAAACGTCAGCTACAAAGCAATACGCGATATTGATGATACACGAAGCAGTATCACTTAACATGTGGATGACTTTACAAATGTAGCCTTCTTTAAACAAGTAGTGTTGAATATTAGACTGCTGTACTGGAGGGCAGCCTTCCAGCTCTGGTCCAGATGCCAAACTAAACATGTGACTGTGTTGGGCTCAACTGTCACAGTTAGGTTCCAAAACTCTTCAATAAGTGAAGGCTTTGTTGAGCTCCACAGACCACAGCTAATAGCCATGTTGGAGACAATTGAGGTGAAGTGAAAGACAACATTTATCCAGAGCTAACAATTACAACTCCTCGTAATTTAAGTGAAATCGAAACTTTTGTTACTGGTAAAAAGCCAACGTGTGTCTTATATCCCACTGCTTGTTCAAGAAGCATAAATAAAGAAAGAAAGTGATCATTTACCCTTTCTCCACAACTAATGCTATCTTTTACATAACCATACTAAATTGATACAAATTGTTGGGTGTTTTAATACAGACTACCACGGCCACAGCAACCACAAGATTACTTTAAAAACATCCACAATATTGCATCGCCATTTCATCTTTCTGTACTGTGATACCCACATGGAGCCATGAATGCCAGGTTAAAGGAGGTGAAGTCTGATGAAATCTAAAGATGTCTAATGCTGTTAATTTAATGAGTAAACTGGAAATACATGAGAATAAAGGATTTAATTTACTAACATTTGGATAAGAAATAATAAAAAAATAATCAGGCTTGTTCGAAGGCATTTTTGAGGCTCAAAATGTGGTTTTAGTGCCAGGGCTACAGTTGGGTTATGGTTAGGTATAAGGTAAGGGTTAGACATTAATTTTTCATGGCTAGAGAAAGCATTGCCAATTAGATGTCCTCACTAAGATATGAAAGAGAGTGTGTGTGAGTGTGTGTGTGTGTGTGTGTGTGTTATGAAGCACACCGGTTTCAGTACTCGTCCACCTTACCCCAATTGTTCTTGGCATCATTCATGCTTTTCAGATGTCTATAATGTAAGTGGTCAGTGGATTTAAATGTTTAGGAATAACAAAACTGAAAAATATCTTAATTTCCATTTAAATTATAGTGTGAAACAAAACCAGATGTAAAGTTTAACTAGCTGCTTTTGCAAAAAATAACCCCCGCCTTCTTACCCTTGGGGGCAGCCGTCTTATGCTATTGTGAAGTCTCAGACTTAATTCTTCACAAACCAGACCTGTACTCCTTTTACACCTCATATACTCTATATGCTGTGGCATGTGGTCCATCAGGAGTGACACCACCCTCCACCACCATCCCCACGGTTCCCAGAAAGGGCCTCAATTCATTCGTCATTCCAGACACAGGCATAAAAACCTCCACAAAGATCACAGATGTCCCACAGCCTTTGATGCTGGCTGTAATCTACAGAAACACTATGGCTGCTATAGCCGCAAGGGAATACGCCAGGAATTCCTCAGCACTGTGCCCCGTGTGTGTTGACGACGCTGTAAAGGCAGCTTGATGCAGATAAAACATGAGGATAAAATCATTTCACGATTCAGTGGAGTGTCATTGAGGTTCTGAAGTGTACAAGCCTTTTATGTGATGGTATCAAAGGTTGTTGTATAACGCTGTCTGTTAACAAAGAAGCTAAGTTAACTTTGGGGAGGCTCTGATAAACTTGACAGTAACATGAGGCTAAAGCTCCATGTCTTAACCCACAATACACCCAGTGTGGCAGCCAAAGAGGCATCAGTGGCTGACCATATGTCTAATTTACGATCCAGGATTAACTTTGATTCCTGGGATTACAGCAGGCCCAAAAGTAACCACCCTTTATCTGAATGAATTACATCACACCTGAAGTGCCTGACATTTAAGTCTCAGCACCCCCCACCAATTTTCCAGTTGCCCACCGATTCTGTGTGCTGGGAGGCTCAAGCTGCAACTAAAGCCTCCACACTAACAGGAGCTTAAGAATTAAGGCATTGAGGGAAAAAAAAAAAAAAAACAGATGGAGACAGAAATTAGGTGAGGCCACTGCTACCAAACAGTGTTCTAAGCACAGGGATGCCACAATAAGCCAATTAGGTCTTAAACACGAGTATTAATGGTTATAAAAGCAGTTCAGCTGCAAAGTCTGAATGAAAGCGTACTTCTACAACCTAAACTCCTCAAACAAGCTTCAAAGCATATCCTCCTCCGAACAACACAAGACTATTCTGTATGCTCACATAAAAGCCTGACACTGAGGGCCACCTGCTGCAGATTCACATCCATCTTAACACAGACAAGCAGATCTAAACACTCAGGTGTCAGTTAGAAAATATAATGAGATTCATTCAGACAAACACAGGTATCAACTAGTGGCCAATCAGTGGGTGTATAAACAGGGGTGAAGGAAATAATGCAAAAACTGTAACGTAGACCTCAACACTGATAATATTAATCTGTGATGCCACATTGTCTCTAATGCTGAGTACTGACAGGTACAAACATGTCAGTACTTCTCACATGTTTGTACCTGTCAGGACGTCAGCCAGTGCTTCTGATATACACAATATGATATTTATATATTACAAAGACATGAATAATTGGGTCATTTAGAGCACTAGACCAAGCTTTGCGTTCTATTCAAACCTTTCGAATTCAAAATTGTTGATTAATGATTGACAGCACGGTGACACGGTGGTTAGCACTGTTGCCGCACAGCAAGAAGGTCCTGTTTTAAGGAGGTTGTCGTTTTGAAATGGCGTTTTGCGACGTATTTGCTGGCTTTTCACTGAATGCTGTTCTTGTCCAGTTCACAAATTTCGTCTGAAAGAGCTGACCTTAAACAAGAAACTCAAGTTCTGAAGCAAAAATTTTAACAACGTTTTTGCCAGCAATGAAGTTGCAGTGTGCCCTCTGTTGGTCAACCTATGCAATGACCCTTTCATTTTTCAGCTTTTATAAATGACAATACTGACAGATCAGACACTACTAGCTTCTCTGACAATTCGATGTTATAAATGAAGGACATGTGTAGTGAAAACATTTAGTCAAATAAATTGTGTCAAGTACAAAAATATGTTGAAAGTATTTATTTCTGCAACACCCCATGTCTTGCTTAAAAATAGTTACTTTGTCCTGATTACCAGGTTCTACTTTTTCCCTGCACATGGAGACCGTCTTTAACAGCTTACTGAGCTCAGCTATTCACTGCTCTCTTATGACACAGTGCTTAAGTGCTGTGCAACAGATCATATCCATACAGCATCTCTGTGTCTATCTCTCTATATCCATCTCTCTATATTTCTCCATATCCATCTCTGTATCTAGATTGAAAAAAAAGAAGAAAAAAAACCCCTACTGAATACTCCTAATGACCCAAATGTTCCAAAGTCAGTAAAGTTTGTTTAATTCAGTGCAAAACCATATACACCTTCACAACACATCCATAAAACTACTTTTTCAAACGTCCAAGTAGCTATGGAGCCTTGAAATAGCTTCCTACATAAAACAGCCCCCTGCAGTATTAAGAATCCCTCATCTTTACATAGTGTCCTTGGAGGCTACAGCTGCAGTGCAAGGACAGCTGGCTGGAAAGCAGGACAGTGAGCAGAGAGGAAGGGAGTCTGCGGTTTGTTGCCTGCCAACTTCTACGAGCTTAGAGTCCCAACAGCCCAAACCAGAGTAACCTGTCCCCAAGCTCACTGCCTGAGCTACAAAATCTGAGCTGCAGAGCCCTAAGTCACTGCACTTACCTTGGCTGCAGAACTTGACGTGACTCAGGTAATTCGAGATCCATGGATTCCGGTACATTTTGGCAACAGAGTCAGGTGAGAGTTTAAGACAGAAAAGAAGTGAAAGACACGGGAAGACAGAACAGCTGACCGAGAAGTGATGCGACTACAAAAGTATTCCGTCAGTGCTCCGGGACAGGCAGAGAGGGAGGGAGAGGCGAGTCAGGTAGTATTAGAGAGAAGCAGGATAGAGGGAGGGAGGGAGGGGGAGAGAGAAAGATGTCCCAGCCGCAGTACCAGCATAAGCAGTGGTGGTCCTGACAGGCAAACAGAGGAGTGCTCAAGCTTTTGCTGCACTACACCTCTTCTCAGATTCACTCCTCTGCTCTGGCTCCTCTCACCAACCAATGTGGACTAACCGGTGCCCGCAATAACAACAACCTGCAGGTCTAAAAGCTGCTCAGCATGGGCTAAGCTCATTAGCCAAGGGAGCAAAATTAGGCCCCTTCTCTACTGCAGACTGGAGCAAAGTGTCCTGCATGCTTCAGAGTGAGCCTCGGAGAAGAGAAAGAGAGAGAGAGAAAAAAAAACAAAAAAAAAAACAGTGCATGCACGAGAGAGAGAGATAGTTATGCGAGTCCCACGAGAGCACTGCCTTCCCTTGGCTCACACACTCGAGTGGGATGCCAAAGAAACCGGTGCAGAGCGTCAGAAAAGGGAGGGAAGAGAAATAGTGCGGGGTCTGGAGAACGAGAGTGGAAATAATGAGGGCAGGAAGAGAAGACGAGAAAGTTCAAATGACCCTCTCAGTCTGATGAGAAATTCCAATCATCTCTCAGCAGGGACAAAATAAAAGGAACAGCATGGAGCTGGGCAGAAAAAAAAAGCTGGAAAGGGCAAAGAGAAGGTAAGAAAGAAAGAGCGAAACAAAGTCAGGGAAAGAACGAAGGAGCGTGCGAGCTGTAATGGGGGAAACAGAAATGTGTCTGCTCGTGACTAATGTTACCATTACACCAACAGTTTGCTTCTTCCTAGAACAACTAATAAGAGGTGCAAAGGGAAGAGAACTAGGTTGATTTATTGATATCCCCACAATTCCCCTTTTAACACACTAATCAAACGTGTTTGTGTGACTCAAGCCCACATAAACCAATGTTACACAGTGAGTCATGGCATGTAGAAACCCATTCTATTCTATTGTATGAATATGCTTTACGTGATTGCCAAGAACAAGACAAATGTGCTTGCACACTCACACCTCACCTATACGTCAATGTGACAATGACATGCTTATCACTGTAGTGAGAGGGCACTACAGGGAGGCTGGCACAGTGCCTGATGGTGCCTTTAAGAAGATACTGTGGGGGGAAAAAAGTGATGCATCTTATCTTTCTGCAGCACACAGAGAGAAAGCTGTCAGCGCCAAACACACAGCAGTCAACATAAAGCAGATCTTTTGGATGGAACCAGCCACAAATGTCAGTTTCTCAATTCACTGGCTGAAAGGTGTCCGGGGGGAGGGGGATAAAAACCACCTTCTTTAAAATATATTCATCTCAATGGAGCTCTTTTGAACTTCCTGCAAATCTAAACTAGGTTATTGGACTGTATCAAAAGCACAAACATGCATCCATCATAACATTTGTCAAAGAACATAAATCAGCCTTTTCCCACCACCTTGGACTATAAAGGTGTGCTAAGATGTAACAGGACTGTCTGACGATGGTGTGTAAACTGTAGAGGTGGCATGTCTGGATCGCTCTCCAGGATGAGCTCATCTGGCTCAGCATGTGAGTGGCGCACATGCACACATCCATCACAGAGCTGCCAGTTCACACCGTGGCTGAGTGGGTGGAGGAAGCGCTACCTGCACGCAACGCTCAAAGTGTTACTTTCAATGTCAGTAGTTTCGCAGACTGACAGACACCTGACAACTGATGCAGTGTATTCATAAAATGAATGAGTTTGCATAGAAGTGAATTTTACCTAAGGAGATAAAGGAGCTAGAGGACACCGATACTATCGGCCAAAGCTGGCCGTTAGCCGACCTTTAGCTACTGATAATCACAACTGCTGATAAATGGGAATTTCAAAATGCAAGAAACACCTATCTAACACCAGTGTGTGAATGTGTGTGTGAATGGGTGGATGACTGGATATGTAAAGCACTTTGGGGTCCTTAGGGACTGGTAAAGCGCTATATAAATACAGGCCATTTACCATTTACCTATCGACAATATTATGAGTGTTGCTGTTTAACTAGAGGCCACTCTGCAACTTCCCTGTTCAAGTGAGATTTCAGGTCCTAAGTTTCAATTAACCCTCAGCTTTCTGCCTTTTACATGCCTTTCATGCACTCTCAAAGCTTCGACATGGCATGACCAAAAATACCTACTTTCAGTAACAGGGTATGAAGGCTGGAGATATACTTTAGATAAACTATGCAATGAATCGTGCTGAAAAACAAATTATTTAACCATCAATGGTCTGAGAATGTTTTTTTCCCTTTTGAAAAGGTTATCAGAAGAATATGTTAACAGAAGCATCGTCTTTTAGTCTCATCCACTCACCGTGGGTCTGCTTACAGCATCAGGCAGTTATCCGTTTCCATCCACCATTCAGCGTTTACAAATGCGTGCAACCAAAGCCTGCTTAAATCTGATTAATCACCAATATCACTCAATATTGTCCTTGCCTACAGTGTCTGTATGTTCATATCTGTTTACAGAAGTTAAGGTCAGAGGGTTTGAATAATTAACCAAAATCCTCTTTAAGCAACTTCTCAATAAATTGTTGAAAACATGCAGAAATTTATTTAATTTGCACTTTTAATTTAAGTCAACCAGCCACTTTAATTATGTGCATTTAGCCATTTGTCTTGCCGTTAATGTCAACATATCAACCCCCCCACCACCCCCACCCCCCAAAGAACAAAACAAAACAAAACCACATACACACCACCCACACATATTTCTAAATGTGTGTGGCAACTGTACTAATGACGAAGAAAAACTTTTACCTCCCATCTGGATGTCTGCCTTATATGTAATGTTTGATTTTGACTCATCGGCTTTAGGAATGACATCAGTTCAACAAAACCACTAGACTGCTTCTGCCCTGTTATTATCAATCATGAGTCTTCAGTGCCAAGGATGGGCAAGACTTTACAGGTTGCTGCAATGATGCACTGTTCTTGTTTTCTTCGTCTTTGTGGTGGATAATCAGATTTTACTTGGCAGGATTACAGGATGACGCAGTACTGTATAAACAAGCGCACACAAAATTTAAAAAAAAAAAAGGATTTTTAAAAGCTGTTTCATCAAATATGGGGAATGTGAACAGAGTATTGTTTAATACTTCAAACAAATCAGCCGACCTAAGCCTGCTACTGATTACCTAATTTAAAAATCAATGTGTTTAAGCTTAATTTCACTGTGTTTACTTTTTAAACTCTTTTTAAATCCATGTTATAATGAAACAGAAAACAATTCCCATTTACTCTCCTTAGAAACTCTGTGGGAGCTTGCGTTTGCTCCTGTAAATGCTCACATGCAGACTATAAACCAGCCTACAACACGTAAACGAATGGTTGAATAGAGACCATAAACTGGAACAAATGGCAGCGAACATAGAAATTTAAGACATCTTTGCTGTCACACAGAAAAACACTGACGCCCATGATGAGGGTATGTAAATGTCTGACTACAACTGTGTTTCTATTGAACGAGAGCTTTTTGAGGAAACCACTAAAGTATCAAAACTCATTATTATATGAGAGAAGTGAGAAGTTGTTCTGACGGTCAAAGCTTAGGGATGATGGGTTTACGCCAAAATAAGCATGCATTCAGTGTGAGTGCAAAGCTTTTGGTATGGTCAGAGTGTGACAGCTCAATACTGACGCTTGGGAGTAAATAACTCACAGTATTTTTTTCTTTAAGGGCAAGTATTAAAATAAGTTGAATTGTCACATGCAGTCATTCTGCTAGTTTGCGTTCAATTAAAGCCTAAGCAATAAAAACTGAAAACAACTAAATTGTCAGCTAATCAATTCATAGCTTAAGCCATGAAAACAAATGAAATGTAACTAGCATGAAAAGAAAAGTAGCTTAACTGTTAAAGTTATGAAAGTAATATTTCAGATGAAGCTGCGTTACCCAAGATACTTTAAATATGTACTACAAACAGCGTCATTTGGTACGTAAGCAGTCGGTTGTTAAAATGCGAGGATGTATGGGTAGGTTAAGGCGTTAAACACTGTGAGAAAGACACTTTACGTTTTTGAAGTTTAGCATGACTGAGAGTGAAGAAGTTTGTGCTTAATATCATAATAGCAGAGACACACCTCACCACTCATCATTCCCCAGATGTTCACATTCAAGGTGGACGTTGTTTCAGTCTGGACAAGCTCACATGTGCAGCCAGTCATGGGGTCATTATTAGATAAACACTTCCAGATAGGACATGTTTGCACTTAGAATGACCCCCTGTGTGGAGAGGCATCACAACGTGTCTGCGAGGAGAGAAGTGCCTAATGGCTGCATCACATTCCCGGTTGGGAAACCTCTCTAAAGACAGAATGTGGAGAAAGAGGGAAAAGAGCGAGCTTTTCCAAGGTACTCTCTTTCTCTGGGCTCTTTTGCAGTGCTCCTAGAAATAAAGTCCAGATTTATAGCATCCCCGAGGAAAGATATCCGTTTTGTCTGGCCAGAGAGCAGTGCACGGTTCCAGTGCATGTGGCCATGCTGTCTCTGCAGATACATAACAGAGCTCAAACCCCGGCATCACAGTCATAAATTCCATATAGGGGGGCTGCCGAATGAAAGGTAAAGATATTCATATGCACACGTGAAGGGAGATAGAGGAGGGGAGGCTGAGGATAAAACTCCATTTGCCATGTTGTTAAATATCTTTTACTGGGCATGATGGGTTTTCAGTATGATGCAAACAGATTCTTCTAGGTGCCCTTTGACCTTCAAATAGTGTGTTAAGACAGAAGGTTTTTGCAACATGTCACTGACAACTTGATCTCAATATAGAGCGATTACTTTAAAAGAGTTTGGTTCCTCTCCCAGTCTGGATGCTGAATTTATTGGAGGTTTTTGAACTTATGACTACTTTAATTTGGACCATTTTAAATCATCAGACGAACTTCACACTCATGAACTGATGCCAATATCCCCCATCTCCATGATCACTAATTTTTTGTTCTTATAAATGTAACCCCACAGTGATTCTGGGTCTGCTGACCCTTCTTAGAACAGCTCTGTATCTAAAATAAAATGCCAAAACCAAATATGATAAAACAAGGTTTAAAGTCTTCTCTTCAACTAAAACACCAGAGTGCCTAGAAATGTTTTATTTTATAATATATATGAAAGACACAGCTGCTGTCCCATCATGGTTTCTGGACTCATTTTGCATCATTAACATTAGCCTCACGTCAGTTTTATGGAGAAGTAGGGCTGTGCCATTTCATAGCATCTGCACACATTTCTATGCAATATGAAAATGTCACATTGTTAGGTCATTGCAATGTCTTGCATCCAAGTTCCATAGTATGAGCAATGAGTGTGAGAGCTACATGCCCCCTCTGTTTATGATTTACTTCCTAAAAAGGGAGGTACTTGAACAACCTTCAACAAGGTATAGTATTTTCAACATATGCAGATATTTAAAAAAATAATAATTGTGATGCAACTTTGAAGCTAGGCTGTCTACCCCATCCAGAAGTGAAAATAGTTAGACCAGATGGTGGTGTACCAATTTATCATCCAATGCTAGCACGCTTAGCAAGTTACATTCATAAATTGTATAGAAGTGACAACTGCTCCCTAAAGGTGGGTGGGCTGTGTGAAATAAAAGGACTGAACTGAAGAACCGTTTCTAAACATTTTTCACCCAATAAAAAAGCCCAACATATGTATTCCTATTAAAAGGGCTAGTGTTAACGTAAGTTGGCTAGCTGACTCAAATATGAAACTTTATGGGATGCCTGAGCTCTGAAAAACTGTTCAGGTCAGATATACCCAGTGTTGGGACTAACGCGTTATTAAGTAACGCGTTACAGTAACTACGTTATTATTGCGGTAACGAGCACGGTAACTAGTTATTATGCCAAAATCAGGAACGCGTTACTCGTTACTGGGATTTAGATAGGCTCGTTACTCGTTACTTCGTGTGGTGGCTATCGCGGAGCTTCCACAGATTCAGTAACATTAGCAAGTGGTGGAGGCCAGCAGGTGGATGAAGGAAAAGGGACGCAGAAGGAAAAGAGACCCGAGGCGGCCGCCGGTCCAAGTGTGAACTGAACTTCAGGTAAGAAGTTCTGACCTGCAGTCTCTCTGGGTCAGATATGAACCAAGTTTAGGTGGAGTTTATTTTCGTTATGCTGACTTTTTCCGTACTGCGTGCTAGCTAGCATGACGGTGTTTCTATACAGCTGGGTGGTGCTATGAAGTTAATGATGTTGAACTTTATTTTGTTCATAAGTTATTAGAGTTGTCAACCGCCCCGTCTGGTATTCAGAGAAAATATTACGCGTTTCTTATTGAGGTGAAAAGGAACAGTTTGTCCCGTAATTCAGCTACAATGAAAAAGACACAAAGCTGGAGTTATTCTGTGTCTTTGCTGCACAGCTGCCTCTTCTTCTTTCATTCTCTCCCCCTCCCTCTCCTGTTTCTACTTCAATCATGAAACTGATCAGTGATCAGCTGATCGGCTCTCTTGTTTGTTTATCGCCCACTTTGCGCCGAAAGAGGAAACCAGCAGATGTTGCGCTAAACAACAGCAGCACGTTTAAGCTTGATCAGCTGTTGTTAGAATGTATTTAATATTAATTTCTAGTATCAGCTGATGTTTGCTGGAGCCACAGCTGCAAAAAAGCTGCTGGCCATGATGTCGGTTTGTATATGTGGTGAGAGGGAAACATGAAGATGAAACCAGGAGATGTCCTTACTGAATCATCAGAGCTGAACAAGTGATGGAGAAACAGGTTTACCTTTTAGGTGACATGAATGAGTTGAAGGGAAGTTATGAACTGTTTCTGAGAGACAAATAACACCAGGATCCTTTTTTAGGTAGCTGACAGCTGGTAACTGTGCAGGTGCGGATCTAGCAAAGTTTTGCCAGGGGGGCCAGGTAGGGCATTAACAGGGAGAGGGGGGCACAAAGAAATACTTTTCTTTCTTATTCTCATTTAAAGTGTCTCGCTTTTAAAAAATAATTATCTGAATCTTACAACAAACGATTGATAGATTGATGCATAAATACCATCAAAACAGTGTACATCACTGTCACAACAGTGTTTATTTTCATTCAAAGGCTTTATGATTTTTGCTATAATGGTGGGCTCTAGTCAAAATGTCCGGGCCAATTTTCTGTCCCAGTCCAGCCCTGTATGCAGCTCATCTGCAGTCTGGTGTTACCTACATCTTCCTATTCAGAAGGCAGAATTTCCAAGTTCTGAGTACAATCGAAAGCACCACGACTGCAGTTTTTGTGTTGGATGTAAAAGGCGCAGATGACGCTGTGACGTAGGCTAGAATCATGGCAGCAGTCAATGACGGTCCAGGCGTGGGATTTCTTACGTGGAAATATGCACATTATCTTTTCCTTTCTATTGGTAGGTGGCACAGTGCACTTGTGGCAAGTAAGCAAGCTAGAAGACTGGCAAAGTTATGGAAGAAACACATTAACAAGAGAATTCTGAGTAAAACCAAAGTTACTTTCCCTAGTAACTAGTTACTTTGAAAGTAACGAGTAACTTGAAGTAACTGAGTTACTTTTGATAGAAGTAACTAGTAATGTAACTCAGTTACTATTTTAAAGTAACTTACCCAACACTGGATATACCAGACCTCAAACTTCAAAAGACGTTCCTGGACAAGATCTTAAAACTTCGTTATCAACTTGCTTTCTGAACGGTCTTTGAAACTTTACAGTTATACTGAAAATAGATCCTGCAACGCTGACCTTCTCTGGCAATAGTGCTCTATTAACCCCCAGAAAACCCCCCACAAACACCTCAGCATAGCTTTCCCAGAATAACACAGATAAGAGGTCTTAAGCAGACTTCATTGTCTCTGAAGTGCTCCAGCAACTCAACTCTAGGCCCAACACAGAGCTAAAACATGAGCTAACTAATGTTCTAATATTGTATTACTTTTTTAGAGGGACGGAGGTGGAAAATAATTTAATTACCTTCATTTCCCATAAAGCCATTAGAAAAAAGTCATCCCTTATTTTTGTTAATCTTGTTTGTTTTTTCCTCTGCATTTTGGTTTTTAATTATCTTTGTTTAAACAAACAAATAAATTAATAAATAAAAAGGTGAGTGAAAAAGAAATACTCAGTGCATCATGGGTAGCCCCCAGGAGCCTTGATCCATTGCAGTGTAACTCAGGGAGGTTTTGGGGTCACCTGAACCAGCCCTAACTATAAGCTTTATCAAAGGGGGCCTGAAAGCTGAAGGCTCTGCCTCCCATTGTACTTTTCCATGCCATAGGAATTACATGTACAGCAGCAGTCTGAGAGCAACGTGCTCTACTGGGGTGATACAGTAAGATAAGATAACGCCTGATTATTTAAGACCTTATATGCGAGGGGAAGGATTTTAGATTTAATTCTGATTTTTAAACAAGGAGCCACTGTAGAGAAGCCAGTATAGAAATATGAAAATATGCTCTGTCTTTCTGCCGATACCAAACGCAGATCCAATACCTGCAAATAAATGTGAGCTTATCTGAAGTCTACTTTGAATAAATTATCCAGAAAATAACATAACTCAAAAAAAGAACCTCAACAAATTTTGATGAATTATTTCCTCCCGTGATTAAGTACCTAAAATATTAACAGTCAGTGGACAACACGCTTTCCATACCTGTAACTGCAATTAGGATTAATATGTAATTATATAAGCCATCTGCTCCTCAATGATTATGTGACCCACGAGGCATGTGATGCACCTGCAAAGCTGAAACAAGTCTAAACTACCCGATTCCAACTGAGCCCTGGGGAAACATCTATACCCAAGTCAGCGTGCGTACACACATACACGCGTCCGCACACACAGCTTTGAGCGCTTAAATAAACACGTGTGTGCTTTAGAGTGATAAACACTGCACATCTGGTGAGAGGAGAGAGCGCTACAGAACCAAGATTCTTTATCAACTCTGCTTGCCAGAGAATTTGTTTCCACCCTCAAGCGCCACGGACACCTTCCCAGGAACTGTCATCCTGGAGGATGGGAACGCTTAAGGGTATGGATAGAGATACTGGAGGAAAGCTCATGTCTTGACCCAGAGTGAGGCGAGCCAGCAGAGTGGAGGCTGCCACTGGTAAAGGGAACCAAATGTAGCTACAATGATCAGTGCCTGGCAAGATGCAATTATTTCCAGAGTTAAGAGCTGGGAACTCAGTGAACTATGGGCTTGGTAGTCCAGCTCTGCTATGTCCAAATAAACATTATCAATGGCACAGGTACTCAGCTAAGAGCAATGAAATACCTAAATAAACTCAACTATTTTGCTAAATAGTCTCTCCTAACAGTGATCGTCATGTCTTGGCCAGCAAAAGCAGACGTGGCAAGTCAGCCCCCGTGTTTGACTTCTACATGGTGATTTAAAAAAAGAACAACGCTTTACCTTGAAAGCATTTCAAGCACGGATGCAAAGTCCCAACTTTTCCAGATTCATTAAGACTGGCAGATACATGAAGCATAAAGGTATCTGCCAATACCAAGTGCAGATCCAATAGTAGGGTTACATTCATTTCTATATCTCTAAGGAAGAGAATTGATCTAACTTTTTATAACAGAATGTAAAAAATAAATACATTGAAATATATACCATTACTGGAATTTATTAGAAAATGTTAGAGAGTAACAGGGTTAAGTTAAAGTTAAATGAAGACGTTTATAAAAAAAAACAACAAAAAAAAAAAAAACACGTGTCCAAGGTTTTCATCAACTTGCTTGACAACAGTTTGCAGTCCAGTTAAAAACTATTGCAAACATTCAAAGAAAAGTTATTGCACATGTCAAATATTTCCACTGGCCCTTTGCTACAAACTTCCTGCATTCCTCCATTATGTGTTAGCTTCCCTGCTAGCAACCTGCACACTTTTGGAGTAAACAGAAAATATAATTAACAGAGTCCAAGCCCCACTGACTGGCTCAATCAGTGGGCTCACTGATCCAACCCAGGATCGCAAAGATATCGGATCAATCCGTCCCTAGTTTACAGAACATAGGGAATTATGTCTTCTCTTAGTGTCAAACCTGATGATTCCAGTTTTTCAACATTCACATCAGTTTAAGAGGAGTTCTTGAGCTTCATTAACATATAGACTTGTGGATAGACTGTCAATACAGTGCTGGCAGTACATTCTCATAGAGTTAGTTCACCCTCACTTTACATCAGCTACATCTCATCTACTAAATCCAACACCACAGCTCAATGCTGCAGCTAACACTTAATGTTTCAAGATAATCCAGGCAGACTTCATGCAAGAAAACTAGCCAAAATGGGACATGGATTCAATGACACAATCTGATTTGAACATTTGAACCACACACGACTGTAACAAAAATCACAAATGACTATGCTTTCAGCTGGAGAACAAATCCAAAACCAAAATTTGAGGTCAGTGCCAAGGACAAATACTCCATAAATCACCATTCATAAGATATCAGACCCAGAGCTTGCGGTTTTAAAATAAAAGAAAAGCTGTCATGTAGGAGTAAAAATGAACAAGAGTCACCACAAGGGATCACAAAGACTAATAAGCGTCCTGCAAGACTCTGGCTGCTACATAAAGAATGGTGTATATGCATCTAAGTGGCTTCACGGCAAAAAAAAAAAAAAAGCTTTCAGCACCACAAAACTTTCTAATCTCTCCAAATTATGCATATTGTTTTGCATAATTTTTTGCAAAAAAGAGAAAGTTTTCTCTTTCTGAAGTATCTGTGGCTCATTAAATTTTCTATGTACTTCCTTACAAAAAGTCCAGGATTCCAGAACCTTGTGACACAAGGTTCTGGAATCCTGGACTTTTTGTAAGGAAGTACATAGAAAATTCAACGAGACATTTATCATGTCCTCTGATAGAACAGCACAGGACCTAACTATCCATCCTGACAGAGACATGGTTAAAAAAATGCAAGCATAAACACAAATCCAGAGGACTTTCTCCAAATGACTGTACCAAATGTCAATCCTTTGTACCATAGACAATATACAAACATGGACTAAGCTCGTGGTTCCATAAAGTGAAGCCAGTGCCGAAGTGCCTTCAATAAGCATTCTTATAAAGACCAGTAGGGGGCGACTGCTTTGGTTACAAAAAGAATTGTACAGTCTGTGGATCCCTCACTCTGTGAGCCCAGCAAACACTTCCCTGATGATTTTATGGGCTCAATCATACTGAAGGAAGGTCAGTTAGTAAATTTTGGTCAGGAGGATTAACGCCCGTTAAGTCTTCACCAACCAACTGGTGCTAAGCCCATCCTTTAGATGCAATCTATGCATTTTGATTATCCAGTGTTTGACTAAAACATTAAAAAGGTAGAGATACTTTTTGTGCTGTGCCAACACAGCTTTGTTACATGGACACATTAGCACAGTGCTAATTCAGTGTTTAAAAAGTTTTTAAAGTCACAGAAAGATCGGAAGGAGCTATAAACAAACCACAGGAAGTCAGTGTACTCCTAGTGGCATTTTACACAATTTTATCATCACTTTCCTTAAAAATATTCAATGGCTAACCAGACAATGGAAAGGTAAAGCTATGACCTGTGAAGCCAAGTGTCATGCTGATCCAGTGATTTGACAAAGGCAAAGTATATCAAACGAAGGAACCTTCCAAGGTTAAAGGCTGATCTGTAATGACAGAACAGTAAACAAAACAAAGCTTAAGCTATTCTAAGTACTATTTAATACATCAGTCCTGTGGTTTAGTGAACCCCGGCTAATGACAAGAGGATGTCCAGGCTAAAATAAAGCTGTGAACAACACTAACCCTTCATAAAGGCTCGTCCTGTTCCTTAAATAAAGGTCCAAGTCAAATTTATCATGTCCTCTGATAGAACAGCACAGGACCTAACTATCCATCCTGACAGATAAACCAGCCATCAGATCCTGAACTCAAGTCGCTGGAAGGAAATGATAGACAATCACACTGCCTCAAGTTCTCCAGATGAGAGAAGACATACATTAATACTCTCTCTCACACACATACGCACGCACACGCACACACCCTGGATTAGGTGCTTTGGATCTCAGCCAGTGAAATCATAGAAAGTCTGACATCACGACAAACAGCTGAGAAAAGTAAATGACAGTCAACCACTGACAATGTGTAACCAAAGACGGTCACAACGTCACCGCTCTGCTTTCCCTTCTTCCTCAAAGTCGGAAACCAGATCAGACCTCAGCCAATTAAGTGACTGAACCAGGGCTCGTGTATTTTTGGAGCAGAGGTAAAAATAACTCCCTTTGCTCTGGGTTTTCTGACTAAATGATGTATACAGGAGTGTTTGTATATGAAGCCTGAATATTTCATTCCAAATAGTTTGGGTGTTTTCTTTATTTTGTTTTGTTTCCTCCATGAAAATTATTTTTAAGAAAGACTTCCTCACACACCACCTGCAGGCAGTTTGACTGTAGCTGGCTCAAGAACACTGCTAAAGCTCGTCATGAGTAATAATTAAAGATGGGGTTTGTATAAACGGAAAAGCTTGTGTAAAATGTTTTGTGTGTGTTGCCCTGTTAGGCAGGGCTCTATTTCTGTCTGTGTGTCCTGACGGAGCGAGAGCAGGTGCAGCACAATGAGCAACTGTAGTCTCCCCAACCAGTCACTCACCACTGAATGAATCACACATGGAGGAGCTCACCAGCCCCCCAGATTCAAAATCTCACTCAGGCCATTAGTTTGCTTGAAACGTACACAGATAAAACAAATCACTGAATAACTCCCACCCGACATATTTTCTACAAAAATCATAGATAAGATATGCAACAAGTCGCTGTTAAAAGAAGGCATGTATAGACTGGTGCAATTTAAAGCTGTTAAAGTTCAAATACACATAAACACTCAAATACACCGGCTCTGTATTATAATCTAAACTGTATTTCAACGACACCACTTAAAAACGACATTTTAGAACAGCAAGTCTGAAAAAATATGGTGTTGATCGGAAACAATCTCAAAATCATCTAATATTTGGCTGCATTATTACAATCATTTTTTTTTTTTAAAGTAACTTAAGCACATTATTTCACTAGCCGTAGAGAACATACCTTGATAATGTAGGTAATCAAAGAGCCAATGATCCTTTCTGGTGGATACAGAAGTCTTTCCAGGATATTGGGGTCTAACAGTTCTAAGCCTTGTGGAAGGTCAGCGCTCTGGAGGCTTGTGGGATAGGACTACTGGGGCATAAAGATAGACTGACAGGCCCAGATACCCCCCACCCACCTTCTATCTACAAGCCTCCTTTAGGGACGCATGTGCGGTGGCCAGATCTACAGCAGGCGTGAACTCGAGCGGTGGGTAGGTGGGTGACAAATTTAGAACGGTGCTTTCCCAGTCCAACAGCGGCAGGCCAGATCAATCAAATGATGAAAATCACAAGTACTAGTCATGAGGCCAATTAAACCGAGGACAGTGAGAAGTCAAATCAAAGGAAAACGCTGCACTCAAAAACTGTAATCGAAATTTGCATTTATAAACTTGGGATGAATTTAGGAACTTAAAAAAGCTCATAGTTGTAGTAAGGCCTGATTTGACCATCCCAAACCTGAATTCCCTTCTTTTTATAAAAACCTAAGCAAAAAGGTTATGGACTACTGTCATGACACTCCTCTAAAATTTGTTGATAAAATTTTGAATTCATTGCTCACTGTGAAAACAAAGCAGCTGCTTTATAAACTTTATAAATAAAAAACCATTTATCATTTTAGAGTTACTGAGTGTGCTTTGCAGTTTATCTTTGCTTCTATTAAACTTCTTTAAGGTCAGATGCAATCTTTGCAGGAACTGAATTCAATCTGTTCCCTTTGAATAATGTGGTTCACAACAACCAGTCTGTCTTCAGAAGAACAGATTTAGAGTCTTTATGAGAAAGGGCATCTTTACAACCCTCATCACTTTAACTGGAACATCAAAATCCAAGTAGTTCTTGGAGAAATTGTAAGCACGTATTCTTTTGAGCGTAAAGAGAAAAAAAAAAGATTAATGCAGTAAGTGCTCACACACACTATATTTTCTTATGGTAACTAAGATAAGACCTGTTTTAAAAAATAAATAAAAACCTGACAGAAAATCTGGAGTTATTAGCCAAATTAGTTTGTGACTTTGATAAACATCAGTTATCTATGCAGGAATTTGCTGATTCCAAAACATTCCCACTTAATAGTACTATCAATAATAGTTAATAGTACCACTCCTCTTACAGACAGTATAGTGCTGCAGAGGTCAAGAAAACTGTATGGAATAGTTGGGAGTTGTTCTTCCTTGCTTGCGCCTTGAACATAAAATTAACTTGCTTTTAATGGAAAGTGTCTAAAAATAAACTCATTGGCAAAACTGGTTTAAGAACTTTGACATTGAGGTTCTGACAGCACTCAATCTCCCTAAAATAGACCTCTGCTGGTCTCTTGGATCAATTTCAGCTGTCAGGCCAGTAATCCTTCCAGTGTACACAAACTAAACAGACAAATGCATTTGCATTTTGTCTGTCTCGCACAAAAAGCTCAGGTCATCTTACTGGTCTCCAAACACATAAACTATGGACTTAGTAATGAGCTTAGGTCTGTAAACAGTCTGTTCAAGAAGCAGAGAAAGCTTCATCTTTCTATTACACCTTCCTTTCAGTCTGTCCACTCTTTGGACAGACTTAGAGGAAGGAAGGAACTCAAAGACTCAAAGATAAGGGTGGGGGCTCTGCAACGCACAACGTGACAGGCAGCCTCATGTAGTAGGTAGGCAGAGAAAACGTTACATGTCTTTTGGGTTTTTTTAAAATAATAATAATAACAATAATAACAACAACAACTATTATTATACATATTTTGGAGTACAGAATCAGAGACAAATACTTCCACTGTGGCTTGAAGCTTTACAGCAAACAGCACCATCTAGTGCTGGTCATGCAGCATAACCACAGTATAAATACAGGCCTCAGTAGCTTTCTAATTCCTGACATCACCTCATTCTCTAGAATTTCTGGCTTGTTTATGGCTGTGTGAAAAGGTAAACCGTAAAAGTAATTCAAAGTTTTTTCAGCTGGTATAAAAAGCAGCTGCGGGCACAGGGCCAAGCTTTGAGCTTCTGGGGTTCAGCTGCTCCGGCGCTAATTAGCAGAGCAAAGCAGTTGGAGAAACATTAGCTCTTCCAAAGCCAGCAGAGAACTGTGGGAGCAAATGTGATTTCAATTTAGCCCCTTGTTAAGTCAGAACTGAATGCTGATTGCAAACATGCCCCGACCACACTGAACTGTCAGCAAAACAGAAAAATCAGGGCAAAAAGCACTCCACTCCTGTTTTTCCATAAACAGTTGCAAACAGACCACAACAATGCCCCAGGCTGCAGAAAAACTGGAACTATGAGTACTATTAAACCTGCTCCCCTCATTGGCTAATGTCCTTTGATGAGGATCAGCAATGCAGGCAGTCTGAGCATACTCAGCAGCTCCTGTTTTAAAGGAAGATTCTGGAATCAGCACAATCAAATCCAAGACCATGATTCTCAGCTGGAAGAGGGTGGAGTGTCTACTCTGGGTCAAAGACAAGTTACTGTCCTACATGAGGGACTTTAGGTGTCTTGGGGTCTTGTCCACAAGTCTGCAAGACTGACAGATGGGGGCAGCTGAACAGATCTGTTGTGGTGAAAAGAGCTGAGTATAAAAGAAATTAACATTCCTACTCTCACCTATGGTCCCGAGCTATGGATAGTGACCAAAGGAATGAGGTTGCGGATACAAGCAGCGGAAAGGAGTCTCCTTCCAAGAGTGGCTGGGCTCTGCCTTACAGATAGAAGCTCAGTCATTCAAGGGGACTTTAAGCACAGTAGCTCCTCCACATCGAAAGGAGCCAGTTGAAGTGGTTTGGGCATCAAGCCTTCTGGACGCCTTTTAGGTGAGGTATTGTGGGCATGTCCTACCGTGTTACAACTGTAGAAATAAGATGTTTCGTGTTGTTGCCAGTTGAATTTCTCAGTTGCTCCTGTTACCCTTGTTGTTAAGAGCAAAGCTCTGACCCATGCCAAGCTCAAGAAATATCCTGTCTCAATGTGATGCTGAAAAACAAATTCTCTAATGCATTCATTACTTCTATATTACATTGATGAAGGGCATTTCTTCTTGTCATAGAGCATTTTGCAGAATCCCTGTACCAGGTTTTATGCACAAAACCAAAGCATTAAGCCAAAATATGTGTTTAAATAAACCTGGATGATCGTTTAAATCTTTAGGAGAAGAGTTGCATGGAGATAACATGTAAACAGTCACAAGAAATAAACTGCAAATAAATAAAGTAACTAAAGAATCAACTGTTTTCCATGACTGAATATCATTCAGACTTTAAGGAAAGAAAAGTCACTGTCTCACTTTTGTAATGAGCAAATATAACAAGTCAATAAAATGAGAAGAACCAGCAAAAGCTGGATCGCCCAAATGTTTGCTAATTTTCCAGAAAAGTGACAAGTTTCAAAATCTATTTTAACCTAGACGTCTAGCTTTTAAATACATAATATCCAGTGAATTCATCTAAAACATTAACTGAATAAAAAGTACACCAAATATTTTTCAACCAAATGCTCAGTCTACAAAAATTAAGTGGGTGGACATGTACTATTCACATGTTCAGCAACACGGCAAAACTTCAAACCTCACCTCGATTTTGCTGCTTGTTTATGCCCATCAGAGCCCAGCTTGAACCTTCATTCAACACAGCTCTGTTCTCTCAAACTACACAGTAAGCATCCAGATGAGTCGGCACACTCAAAGTTTCTTTCTCTTGTTAAAAAGTTCACAGTCTCTACTTTCAGCTTCTAGTGCAATGTGCATTAGGTCCAGACCTTCCATGAGCACCTTATACTGCAGCACAAGATTTCAAGGTGTCACTAAGTGGCCATAAATAGCCAGTCAAAGAGCTGATAAGAGCTTCAAAGAGGGCAGATAAAGGAGTTAGGGGGTCAAACACAAAGGAAAAAAGTGGGGGTAAAAAAAGATGTGTCTGATTAAAAGTTAAAATTGCAAAGAAAAGCAAAGAGATGACCATAAAAAGATGCATTTTTCCCCCGAAGCTGTATTTACACAGCAGACATCTTATCTTGACAGCACCGTCGATGACAGTTCCAGGCCCTCTGCTCCCTCTGTGTCTATCAGCTGTACTCCAGTCTTCTCTCTCGCCTTCATCATCCTACACTGCCACTGACCTACATGTCTACTTGGCAGCAGCAGAAATGACATTACACTAACCAGACCCCTCTTTCACCAAAGCCTGCCGCTTGGGCCCCCAGTTAGACTAACGGGCTTTCAAAGGACATTAATGGGCGGATATGTCCAACACAAGAGCAATCATACAGCTCAAATGGGACAAAAGTGAAAGAGCATATAACAAGTAAATGATTGGCCAGAGCATGATGAGTGGGCTGTACCTTTCATAGCTCCCCTGCTTCCAGTTTTTCCTTTATGAACAGATTGTCTCCAGGAAAAATATCCAGTCAGAAGAAAACGAAAGAAGCAGGACAGTGTCAGACTATCAGAAGGTTAGGACTGGACGGACTAGTGTGGAATCAAATGGTGGCTCACCAGTAACCACAGCTTACAAATCAAAACAGGGTGGGTTTTTGGCGGTGACGAGTGCTGACCTGCTTAGGCAGCAACAGTTAGCAAATAAGCGAGACTTCTGGGAAGGGATCACTATGAAACCAGTCAGGGGAAGTACAACCAGGAGTGTGTGCCTGACATCATGCTGGTGATAAACAGAAATGGGAATCTGTCCTAATCAGCTCCAACAAAGAACGAGAATTAAATGGGGGGGGGGGGACCAAGTCACCCGGCAAAGATAGGAAGGGGAGGAATCCCTTTCCATTCCTTCCAGCGGCCCTGATGATTCAAACAGGGGAACAATAAACCAGAAAAAAGCAACAGCTCAGAGGCCGCTACTTTCCCATATGGCCGCAGCCCAACAGCCATAAGCAACAAACGCAGGCACAAGCAGGATTCAGGTTCTACGTTACATGTTGTGGCAGTGTTTAGCAGGTCTAAAAATATGAAAAATATGAATCTTAATAATCTTCAGTTACTAACTAAGCTAACCACATAAAGCCAATAAGTGAGACCTGAATAGACTGTTTGCTTTCAAAGAAGTTTCTGAAGTTTTGAGATTTTCTACCATTTTACAGATTATGAAAAGCAATTATGGAAGCAAAGGTTATGGAAGCTTCAGCTTTTCCTTAGATTCCCAAATACTTTTTATGAAGACTTTTATAAGCTGTTGCCTACTTGGAAAATCAGCAGAATAACCTAAACCCACGTCATCTTAGGATGAGTGAAAACCCTGTGTTGTTGGTCCTCTGGATGCCACCAAACCACCTTATGACGCAAGGACTCAAAAGATCTGCTGTGAAAAAAGTAATAACCAGAGAGCCTCAGAGTACTGAATTTTAAATATGATTACAAGCATCTTTTACATTATCCTGAACTTTAAAAAATAAAATAAAATCTGTAGAAGTGAAAAATAAAAACAAAATATCGCTTCTTTTATAAGTGTAGCTGTCAGTTTAAAGAGCATGGTGTTAGTAATCATCAAAGTCTTACAAAGTTAGCAATCAGCAGACATAAACGAACATTTTTTATTTGGACCTTCGGTTTGGTCTTCAATGCAGTGTCATCTGTCTATGTTAAGGTTGAATGCTCCACTTTCGCTGGGCGGAGAACAGAGGGTTTAGCAGCTGCCTGCTGCTTGGTACAGAAAGTGAGCCAAACAGCGAGCAACAAGAGCAGCAAACCCAAATAAATCTGACTTAAGAGCATTAAGGGAGAATGATTATTGTGAAAAAGTGCTGTAACCATCTCAGACTAAGCTGACAAACAGCCCAAGTAAAGACTGGTTTAGGGCAATCAAACAACAAGAGAGTGTGTAGATGTGGAAAGGAAAACAAATAAAACTGTAATTTTTAAAATCTACTACTGCTGCTGATTCTTATAGCTCTTGGTAACCTAACTGGTTTTCAACATAACCAGCAGGAAATGCATCATCAGATTAATATGGATAAACAAGTATCACTGGTGTGTTCAGAAGTCTTCAGCAGCTCTGCAATTGTGCATCAAGGTTACACATACAGCCACGTGGCCGTGCCATCTCAGGCATTCTGCACAAATGCTTTCCTATAAAACAGGGGTAGGCAACCTTTCTGATGACGAGTGCCATCTAAAATTTCCTCAGACGTCAATGTGCCATATGATTATATTGTCTGTCAGCCTGTGGCACTTAGTGATGACTCCGTCTTTAAGTCATCACCTACTTCTGATCAGCCCTAACTGCCTAGACGTGACAGGAGGAGGGGTGATGATGGGAGCACCTGGAAGCACCTGGTAACATCACACATCATGACCTCACTCAGCTGCGTCTGGTCTCTCGTTTCTGACTAAGTATAACTAATTTCAAATATTTGAACTGACACAACTGACATGACCTAATTGCAACCTCTTTCTTGTTTCAGGCCTGCTGTCATAGAGAGTGTCCTGTTTCAGCATGAGTCATATTTATCTCACACAGCACTGCGAGCTACAAGTTTCACACACACACACACACACACACAGATTTTATATAAGTGAGAAAGAGAGAAGTTAAATTGATGGGTGAATGTCAAAAAAAAGGTTTCGTAATAAGAATGTACAGTAGACACATAACATACACATACTCCTAATTTATGGAGAGAACCGTGTGGGTGGATTTGGAGAGAGTGTTTATTTGTACTGGAGGTGGGTCCGTGTATGTATGGACACTGAAGGAACTCAGGAAAATGAGGACTAAATTATGGTTTAAGCAAACAGCAGGAAGCTGTGACAAACCTGTCAGCAAAGACTCCTCTGCTACTCAAATATGCACAGATTCAGGTTCACAAGGCCAACTCCACAATGTTTCTTCCAGTTCAAAGAACAACTTCATCCAAAGGCTTAAACCGAAAGGTTTTGTTTCAGAAAGAGAGGGGAAAAATAATGTATACCTCCACCAAACCAGGCAAGCTGCAAAACACAGTGAATGTCAAGACCAGTGGACAACCTCCAGAGCTGAAACATGAAGTGAATCCAGTAGGTACTCAAAATCTGAGTCATTATTACCCATGAGCTTCCAAACGTCCAGCTGTAAGGCATCATCATAGCCACAGGTGTACTGGAGCCAGACACCCAGCCTCTGAAAAGGCCACATCCACGATTAAACTGTATGTGCACAAACACTGTTAAAGCCTTTTTTCAGTTGATTATTCTGACTGTGTCGTATGGAAAGCTCCAGAAACTTCAGTTCTGTTGACTGAAGTCCAGTGTTTTATTAATGTGTTAGTTAGCACTAAGAAGTCCATGTGTCTCTGTGTATTCTTCCTTTCCACTTTATGAATAAGACTTACTAACCAAGCTAGCTATTGTTAGCTGATACGTTAGCACTTTACCTTATATGGATGAGAATGTAATATCAACAACATGCCAGCAGGCAATATAAAAAGATAGGAAGGAAGGAAGGAATCCATCCACCCTCTTCCACTTATCCAGGGCCAGGTCACGGGGGCAGCAGTCTAAGCAAAGAAGCCCAGACCCTCTCCCTCAGGCCACCTCCTTCAGCTCATCAGGTAAATCGAGAGCTTCACTTATTCACTCAGCTTTCTCTTCACCACAACAGACTGGTAAAGTGTTCACATCACTGCAGCTGCAGCACCAATCCATCTGTCGATCTCCCGCTCCCTTCTCACCTCACTCGTGAACAAGAGTTATGCCACTTGACTATGCCAGGAAATTCTGTCCATAAAAATTATGGGTGACAAAGGGCAGCCTGGGAGTTGCTCCCCAGGAACAAGTATGACTTACTAGATAGGACCCATATTTTATACTGTATATAGTCAAGATTGATAATAAAAATGACACCCTTCATTAGACGTGTGGGAAAATTCACCACAATTAGCCTCCAAGTGGTACAAAAGATTGCAACAAGAAGGTTCTGGATTCAAACCCACTGGTCGACTAGAGACTGTGTGAAGTCTGCAAGTCCTCCCTGCTTGTATCCATGTACTCCGACTTCCTCCCACAGACTAAAGGCATTCACATGTTAAGTTAATTGTTAATTCTAAATTGGCCGTAGGAGTGAATAGAAGCGCGCGTGGTTTATCTGTTTTAGCTGTGCAATAGTCTGGCCCATCTCTTGGCCTACAATAAAGGAGGTAGGCTCTAATCCCTCCACAACCTTGAACTGGATGAGTTGGAGAAAATGAATGAGTGACTGGTTGGATAATAAACACAGGGTTTTAAAGGGTTACACGTGTTTTCTTAGCCTCTGAAAAACTCTGGATTGTTACTGCAGATCTCAGGTTAAAGCCAGGTTCACTTTCTGTGGGAAGGAAGGTTGTAATCTGAAGATTCCCACCTTTAAAACTTGCCAGCATTCAAATTCCAGCTGTCTGAATATATAAACATTAACCAAATAAAACTACACAAGTGATCAAAATGGAACACCAACCTTTACTGCCGCTTTACTGCCGTGTGTGATTTAAAAATTACCCATTTACTCTGACGCAATTTATTTTCTAAGACCTCTGGCAGCATACACTGTAAACTTTTTAAAAGTTCTCTTTAAATGATTTTCAAATTGATATTCATAATAAAATATTGTACAATTAATAACTTTGACCTTTTCTCCAACTACACTAGATTACAGGACCACTGATCACGCTTAAGAAAAAAAAAGACCTGTAATATATTTGATTATTTGTAACAACAAAAATAAAAATAAAACATTGGTGTGACTCAATGAGGGTCTCTATATAAGCACTCAGTGTCACATTTAGGCCACTTAAGCCTGTGTGTGTGTGTATTTGGCAACATACTACCCTATTATGGCAACACAACAGCTACTGAGGTTCAATCTTTGTAACATCTACAAAGACGCACAACATAAACAGCAGAAAGTTTGGCCATCAATGGCAGAGACGATGCTAGCTAATTAATAATAAAATATTGAATTATCAACATAAACTACCTAGATAACTGCTTTGGAAGAACCAATAAGAAACTATAAGCTCTGCCTACCCTCACAACCATGATTGCTACAACAGCAGGATGAGACACTATAAATCCGAACTGGTTGATGCGATTTAAATCCTGCAGGTATCCATGTGGACAGGAGAGAACGCCAGCTGCCCAGAGGAGGAACTGTTTGTATGTGCCAGGCTCCCCTCAGAGGTACAAAGCAATGGGGAGAAACAGACACGAGGCCAGCCGGAAGCCAACAATAAAAACCGAACAGGCTGCCAGGGCCAGTTCCTCCAGGTTGTTAAAGACTAGCAGAGAAATATGAAGCTTTTCAGTAACCCATTCGTCTTCTTCACCTTTAACTCAGCTTCAGTAAAATGAGCAATGAGAAAACAGGCAACAATGAGAAAAGAGCCTCAGTGCTACAAGTCTTTGAGTAGGTTGTGTCATTGGGGCCATTAAATGAGCTTGCTTCATTTCTTCATTGCTATGCTGATGACATACAGATTTATTTAAACATTACTGACGATCTTGCTATGTCTTTTCACTATTTTTGTGAATGCATGCGAGGTTAAAGATTGGTTCAAGAGTAATACTCTTGTCCTGAATGAAAAGAAAACTGAGATCGTGGTGTTCGATAGTAAAGTCCCCCGCGACCAATTGTGTGCTGCTCTGATGCCTTTTGCTAGCTCCCCTTCTGATTATGGAAGTAATTTGGGCATATTACTGGATAGCTCGTTTAAATTTGGCAAGCGTTTGCCGTAGTGAGGTCTAGTTTTAATCAGCTGCGCCTCATTTCTAAGGCTAAGCGCTATATTCTGCATAATGACCTGGAAAACTTATTCACGCATTCGTGACTTCCAGGTTGGCCTATTGCAACTCTCTTTACATTGGCCTGTCCTCCTCGTAGGTTACACACTCCTGTCAGAGCACTTAGATCTGCTACCCAACTTCTTCTGGAGCAACCTCGTTCTTGGCTGAAGTCTCGGGGCGACCGTGCGTTTGCTGTAGCTGCCCCAGTCTTATGGAACAATCTTCCTGTTGCTATCCGGGCGTCTGACTCTATGCCACTGCTTAAATCACGGCTGAAGACTTATTAATTTAATCTTGCTTTTCCACCTAGTTAATATTTGGTGTGCGTTGATACATTTTTATCCGTTATGCTTTGTTAACTACTTTTATGTATTATGATTGTCATGGTTTTATAATTGATACGTGCCAGGTCCTTTTCTCTTTTCCCTCCCATCTCCTTTTTCCTATTTTATTTTATTTTTTTGTCAAGCACCTTGGTTTTTTTTAATGTGCTTTATAAATAAAGTTTATTATTATTATTATTATTCATTTCAGAGAAATCTGAAGTAGTCCAAGGTGTAAATAAATCTGGTCAGTTTCTAGAAACTTCTATAAACAAAAGGGCCGACCCAAATACCATTCTCGGAGCTTTAGAGCTTAAGTGGTAATCAATGGCAAATAAAGCCGGAAAGTGCCAGCAAGAGAACAAATCAGGTCAGATTTTCTAAATGCAGCAAATATGAACAAAACCATGAAGAAAGGCTATGGTGGGATTTCAGCTGTTTTTACTTGCAAAATGATGGCTGAGAGAAAAAGTTAGACGCAGCACAAGGGTTCTCATCCTCCCCACACCACCACAATGTGCACTGATCACATGCTGCTCTGCCTCACTGCTCATTCATCCAATTAAAACAGCAGAGAAACAGCAGAGAGAGGCAA
This sequence comes from Pundamilia nyererei, assembly GCF_000239375.1. Classification (NCBI taxonomy): domain Eukaryota; kingdom Metazoa; phylum Chordata; class Actinopteri; order Cichliformes; family Cichlidae; genus Pundamilia; species Pundamilia nyererei. The sequence continues at coordinate 1,894,028 of NW_005187502.1, read as the reverse complement.
AGACGGCTCCTGTGCAAGAAGAGCAAGATGTCATTATAAAGCAACATTGGAAAACCCTTCTTTATGGGTATAAAGAGGATCTATCCAGTGACAAAAGCATCAAGGTGGCAACAGTAAACTAAAGCAGTGAGGAAGAGGGATGTTAGGGAAACAAACTGAGCTGGTTTTTATTTTGATATTTAAAAAACATAAAATATTTTGTCTTTTACAATAAATTAGAGCCAGGAATACGACACAGTATTATAACAATACTTCACTGACGATACATTATTGTGACTTTTAACATGTTGCGGTACTGTGGTTGAGTATTTTAATAATATATACTGCAATTTTTCACCTTTTGCATCTACAAATATCAATTTTATCCAGTGAGATCACTTTTTTTTTTATTTTCTAGCTGCAAAGGAGGCTGTCAAACACACCAATACTGCCACTAAAACCTGCAGTAAGACAGACTGCCAGCTATTAAATGGCGTCAGGCTGGCAATTACATGCAATCAGTTTGTAACAGGACAGCAATTACTTATGAAAAACAATAAAAATAAAAAATAAAATCAAACATCTGCAGTTGTCTACATAGACAGAAATTCATATTTAACCATTACATTTGGTCTTAGTCTCTGCACTATAGGAATATAACCAGAATATAACGAGCTGGCAGCCAGTTGAGCTGTGCTCGTTAACAAAGACACATTCAGACTGACGGCAAACTGTCTGCATTTATAAATTAAACAGCAATTATTTGCATTTCCAGGGCATTTTAATTTGTTTTTGTTTTTTAAAATCTGAATACACAATATAATATTGCCACAAAATAACCCTTAATGAATTATTTTTGCATAGATAAATTATGTAAAAACAAAAGTTCTGGCAACTTTAAAAACACAGCATAATTAATGTGAATACAAATATTTCAAAGGACTTTATCAATCTCAGCTTTTTTCCCCCATTATATCACAAACATTGTGCTGATTAAACATTACTTAATATTAAGTACATGGTTGCAGACTACATCAAAAACTGGAAGCTCATTAAAAGGAAGAGAATTTGAGAGGAAAATATCAACTGATGGAAAATTGGAAACATAACATAACAGCAGCCACCAGTGAGAAGTTGTCTATTGTATGCACAGCCAGGGCCCAACATTCATTTGCCTCATTATCGCTGCACATTATTATGTCCCTGACAAATGGTTACCAATAACTGGTCAGCCAAACACACAGAGGTTCATGCATGGGTGATCGCAGGAAATATAGGACATGATTGTCCTCTTATTTCTTTCTATCGTACAAAACATTCAAAGTTTCAGAGAGGAGTTGCTTTTTACAAGAAGTGCAAATGGACCCAACTTAAATACTTACAGGATGAATACTTAAGAGTTCAATTTTCTTCCTCTATCGTCCACACCTCTCAATGCCACTTGATCCTGAAACAACAAATCATTAACTCGGTCACTAGGCATGCTGGAAATTTCAACTTTATATCAGAGCAAGTACAGAGAACAAATACAAATTAACATTGTGTTCTGTTCTTGTGACTGTACGGACATAAATGAAAACAAGTAGTATAGCTTCATATTTATAACAAAGTGTGAAAATATCTGGTTATTCTCCACAACACAACAGGTCATAATGCTGTGGACAAAAGAAAAAGTATGAATTTGAAGAGATGAACTGATGAACTATTACAAAAGCTACTGACATGCCTGTGCAACACTGTCTCCATGACCTACATCAGCCAATATGGAGGAACAGGCTTCGGTGCCTGACAGCACTTAATGACAGCATCTCAGCAGTTTCCAGTACACAATGGGTAATGCCATGAAATTTATGTTGTTTCAAGATTTGTCAGGATCAAAGCAGACACCGTCCAGCCTGAACAGCCCAATACATTCTTCCTTTTAATGGTCTTGAGAAGGCCATTTATGCTTTCATCGTATCAAGACACGATTCCTGCAGTTTTGTTGTTGTTTTTTTATTTTAAATGCTTGATTCAATGAAGCACCTTTCAGCATTGCATTCAGATCAAACTGCCACAGCTGGACTTCTGATTAGTAGACATGAACGCAGGTTGCAGTCAGTTTTACTTTAGAAAGTTCCTAATTGAGTGATGCGGCACGGTTGAGTGGCAGCAAAAATGAAAGCTAAATATTAAGGAAAGGTGCTTCAGTAGTTCCTTTATTATTACCCCCATTAGTAAACAGTCAACAGAAGTGAGGAGGGACACAGATCACCAGGTTATTTTCTGCTGCACTTCCCATCTTATCTGATAAAATATATCTGCATATTATCAAGTTAACAACGTTTTATTCCCACAAACAAACAATAAGTGTCTAAGAGGCACTTTTTGTAGTTGATCTTTAGGACGCTGTAGTTTCAACAGGGCAGATATTCAACATCACTATCTGCCATTACACTGTAAAGCAGTCTAATGTGAGTGCACGCTGCATCATTTTTGGACTATTAAACTGCAAACACTGACACATTTTATCTCTCTCTGCATTGTTCCTTACCTTCCTGGGAAGTGTATGATTATGTTTAAAATAAAAATGCTCACTTGCAGGAGCTTTCCTCAGGTTATCCATCCATTTTTAAATCAGCCACACTTTCGGCTTAGCTTTGCTGTCCAGCAGTTTTTAATAGTTGCGAGCTTTCAGACTGGCTCTTACAGCCTGCTGGGATTCTCAGTTCTGGAACTCTGGACCATCCTCGCCCTCCAGATCAGGTCATCCACCCCTCTCCGTTATTCAATGTAACTTCTTAGAATGGTTTAAATGATGCCTTTAATCAAACATTTGCAGCACTTTGGTTAATTTGTGTTTTGCATGAATTTGCTAAAAACTGACTCAACTAACACGTTATCCTCCCAAACCATTTACATTTCCACCCAATAAAGGCGGCCATGCTCATTTTTTCTTGCTCAACGCTCTACATTTGTTACTTGGCGGCAGACAGGGTGTGGGTACTGTAATGAGAGCCAGCTTTTAGAACTGATTTTTATGACGAGAGAAATTAACCAGACTACAAGATAAAGCAGGAGAGGGACACCAAAGACTCTGCAGTACAGTTCACTTACTTGGGACACACCTGAGGCTCTTACATTTGCAGGTCTGGGGAATTTCTAGCACGCAGAGGGAAACTCTGGGTTACTTACAAGCTTGTTTTCAAAGAGCACTGATGTGGAACATAATATGCGTGCAGACCCAAAAGGTCACTCAGCCACTTAAAAACACACAATTCCAGACTTTTTCTTTTTGGGTTTTCTGTGCAGTTTGTTCCCAAGATCCAGTTCACAGAAACACTAAAAAGGCAAAAACGTCCACTCCTGATCGTTTGATGAGGGCAATCAGAGGATATTGCTTTTGGTTTTGTTTTTCAAACACCACTGTATTTAACTAGAAACTAACTCAGACCCACAACGTTTTTATGAATAATTATGAGAGTTTGGGAGGTTGATTTATTGGTACCGAGGCTAAAGAGGTGGGGATGTTTGGAGGATTGTAGATCTATAAATCATTGCTGTTTTGCATGTTTTCCTCTTTGATGTCATGGCAACCGAGCCCACCCGAAACAGATTTCCACATCAGCTAATCAACAGACACTGATAGACAAATGCATACGGTCCATCCATGCTACAGGTGGAGCCTCATTTCATTGCCAATACTGAGCCATGTCTCCCAGCAGGAGAGTCATTGAGCATCTGCTTTCAATGGAGGGGGGTGGTTGGATTTGTGGGAGGCAGTGGTCCATCAGACCCAACTGAAGTCTCAGCCCCAGCTCTCTGAACTGGGGCCCCCAAAACAATGACGCAACACCCAACAGGCTTATGTAACTAACCTCCTCTAGCAGCTTCTCACTCTGAAACACAGAAGGTGGAGACCCTGGGAACACTACACTGTAACTGAGAGCACACATGCGCTTGTGCTTGCATACAATGACCCAGAGGAGCGTTCTTCTCAACCACATCTCCTTTGGAGCCCAGTCATACCAGCTATTTGGAAATGAAAACTTAGCCTAAAAGCAAGTTCACATAGGTCATCATTTGCACTTAACTGTGTAAATAAATAAAGCTGCACTGCAAAATCTAGTTCTCATGCTAGAGCTCAGTTATTATGAGGAGGGAAAATGAGCAAAGCAAGGTACACTGCCCTTCCAAAATGCCTACATGCCCCAACTGAGCTGTGAGGAGGAAAAACCACACCATCCTCCTGATCAGCATCAAGAGTCAAACATAGCTGTTCCACAAGTAAACCACATTGGAGAAGAGAAGATGGCGTAACTTGAGCTGATAACTCGCTAGGCTGCAATAACCACTCCCAAACATCTGCAACTCTGATGGGAGGGGAATGGGTTTGGGATTTAAAAAAAAAAAAAAGAAGAGAAAAAGAAGGAATTTTACGATCAAGATAACAATAACAGAAACGTAGTCAAGGCTGCAATTAGCACAAACTTGGAAAGTCAGTAGGAAAGGCATGGTTGTGAACATAAAAACACTGTTTATGCCAGAGACTGACCACAAGTCACGAGTCAAAGCTTGAAAGGACCATCATCATCAGTCCATCCAACCCAAACTCTTCCCCACACATATACTCAATTCCACGGCTTTTACTTCCTCCTTCGTTTCTGACATAACTAAGGCCACTAGAGGGTGAAGTGACAACCAAACATAATTATAGGTCATCATAAAGCTGTTCAAACATGCATTCTGTTTCTCTCTTTTTAATATTAGTCATGAATATCACACAAACTTTTTTTAAGAAATTAGGATTACCAATAAAAAAGTTAAAACATTGTGACCTTTCCAACAGATGATGTTTACATTGTTTAAGGTTTTCAGACTATCCCATACACACAACACCACAGACTTCACTAGCTAAAACAAATGGATCATGGATTTAGAACAACTGGTGTAATACAGTTGCGTGAAATCTTAGAGGATGGGTAAAAAAACAAAACAAACATTAGATCAGGCTTGTGAAACTCACAGTCCACACATCCAGGTAAGATCTAGGCCAAACTGGGTTGTACACTCACTCAGATCTAACCTAGATGTAATGTTTAACACCACTGGCCTACATCATGGGCCAGCAGCGGCACCAAAGGGTGCATTTTATTCCCCTGGATGGATTTGCAAAGTGTTACCACTGCAGTAGAGTTATTACTATTTCCAATTTTTCAAAAGAAAAAAAAACACTTTTATAGCTGGTGTAGTGATGTCAGCACTATTAACATGGAATAGAAAAGACCACAAAAATAAAAAGATTTCTAAATCTTTAAAATTTGTTTGACTAATAAAAAAAAGACTAGTTTAGATCCAGGATAGACTCCATGCAGAGGATTTATGCCTTTGCAGATCCACTCCAATATCTAAATTGGAAATATATTGTGCATTAATTGTACAATGACTTCTTCAAATAATTGAACAAGTAGTTCAACACATACAATATTACCCAACAACAATAATAAAAGTTAAACTCTAACGTCTTATGGTGACAAGAGTCACCTGAATAGCAGTCTGAGGTGGAGACAGGACCCATGCATTAACACCTTGGTTACACAGCTAATCACCACAGATTATTATTAAGTCCTCCAACAAGTCGGAGGCTTAATCATCACCACCGTGATCACTCATTGATATGCGTCTCTCTAAAAGTCTCTGGATAATAATCACTAGCTACACATGCCCAGGTATCGTCACCAGTGATCAAGAGTTCTTTCTCCTTATACTTTTAGGACATTGTTTCTTTTGCAGGCTAAAGGCAAGGGGCCCTGAAGGCCGAGCTTTTAAGTGGACTTAGAGCCAGTTTAACAGAAGCATGTACAAAAGCTATGAGCCACCACTTATACGTAAGATTATGAAGCCAGTGTCCCAAAAAACAGCAACAAAACTGAGATGGATCTTACCTTCTTCAAGCTACACATCAATATGTAGACAGGGCAACATGAACAAAGGGAAAAGCTTCCTGTTCAGGAACAAACAACAAACTCTTTTGTTGTTTAAACGGATCAACAAAAGGTCACATTAAATGTGATCCACAGAGGGAGGGAAGCACCAAAATTTGGCACAGGGAAAGCTCAAAATTCACACCTCAGTCTACAGTCAGTCCACTCTGTGGCTATTAGAGTAAGCACAGGGTTGTCACGATCCCTCTGCGTTTGCTGATCTCACATCAGTTTGGTGAAGTGGAAATGCTGCTGATTAACTTCCATTTCCAACAGTGAAAACAGAACACAGAAGTAGCCTTCCTAATTACCTGCAGGTTATTTATTTTGGCAGACTCCTAGCAGCAGACTATGGGCCAAAGAAGGAGGAAAGGATAAAATACACTTGGACGCTACTCTGTGTATGCATGTGGGTGTGGGTTTGTCTAAAGTGTGTAATATAATTTGACTAAATGTGCATTTATCCAAGTGTGTAAGCACATGTGTTACTACCCTGCAGTCCAATGATGGATGACACTGTTTAGAAGAGAAAATGTTTCTTTTTCCATTTCTCTAAATGTAAGCACATACATGCTGCATGAAAGTCAGGGGTGTACTGGTTGGTGCAAAACCTAAAGGTCCATCCAGCAGGCTATGTACAAGTTACCAACACAGAAGTATACGAGTTTTCAGCGCAGCTTGGCTTTGCTGTCCTTCCATACAGAAGTGTCGGCCTCCCTGCAGCGATCTATGTGTCATAGTACATGGCAACATAAAAGAAAAATGTCTACCGTGACATAAGCTTCGGGTCTTTAGTTTCACTAGCTGTCTAAACCAAGCCTCATTGCCGTCCTGTAATGATGTGTGGATGGTGACGCCTAATATAAGCAGCCTCCTCCACCTGTAGAGAGGATGGGCTCACCTGGATGTACGTACCGCGCGCGACCCAGTGTTTCAAGGCTCACGTGATAAATGCCACACCGCTTTATGTTTAAAATACACCCACATTTAAATACATTATATAAAGAGCCACAATAATAACTAAAGCACCGACGCTCAAGAACTGATATCAAACGTTAGCTCCAATCGCGTCTTGATACAAGTTATCGCGCTGACAGCCTCCAAACTTCTTAAACTCCACTTATTCTGCAGCTCTGAGAAAAAACGGCCAAGTTCAAACGATGTTTTAAGTTCTTCGTCGAGCTAGAAAGCCGCACGAGCTCAGTTTACACGCACAAACACTCAGTCGCATTCACTTACCGACGCTGTCCCGGGTGGAAGAGCTTGTTTCTAAAGGGCTGTGAGAGCACCACCAAACGCAAACTCTGTTAATATCCTGGAGACACGCACGCGCACAGACTGTCACTCACACGCATAAATCCGCCGCCCTCTGTAAACGCCTTCACTTCAAGTCCACTGCATCTACAAGGAGAGCTGCCGGCAGGAGATTTTCAAAATAAAAGCTTAATTGAAATAGTTGAAACTAGGAAAAGCCAACACTGGCCAACCAAACATACACTTATAACAAAGCGTCTGTTTGCTTTCATATTTCAGTTCTTCTAAAACAGTTCTTCTTCTGAACATTATCGCGATTTGATGAGCGTTTAGGTATTGTACTCAAATATTTTGTTGATAGGAACCATAAAAGGCGGACTGTAGCACCGCATTTACGCAGCGATTAAAGCAATTATTGCCTGAAATATGTTTTCAAGTAATTTGAAAACGCCTCGGAACGTGAAAAAAAGGGGTTTTAGTGGTTTAGTAGTTTTGTGGGCATTCATTTAATTCTGATAAGTGTTTTCTGCTATGCAATAAGCTGAATTTGAATATAATTTTCTAAGATACAAATTTTCATATTTGTATTTTTTCAATTAGTTGTGTCTGTGTACTTGTGTGCACGTGTGTCTCTGTTAATAGATTTAAACCGTATCTCACAGGGGGGTCATATCCAGAGACTACAGGTGGAATTTAGCTACTAGCTAAATCTGGTACAACGCATATTTTCCCTTGTGTAGTAAATGTATTTTGTACATGAAATAAATAAGCAACAAACAAAAAATATTTATTTCTTGACTTCTATTTTCTTTTGTTATTTGTTTTCACTGTTATACTGTCACTTATTGTCACTCTTAGCACAACAGTATAAACAATGCATTTTGGACTTTATTCTGAAGGCAACATCCCATTAGCGCTGAACTCAGTATCTTGGTTAAGCTCTACAGTATGACTTGACTCTGAATGTTCTTTTTCAAACAGCACATTTACTTTTCTCTTCAGAATCAATGTGAAAGTGCATGCCATCTGTCGCTGGTGCGCCTGTGTTTAAAAGTGAAGCCGCTACTTCCTCCTCATTCTCCATGAAGCATTGCTTGGCCTGTATGCCAGCAATCTCTCTAATACACACACATGCACAGAAACACAAAGCAAAGCACTTAAGAGATCAAAGGACAATCAATTACCATTCTGCTCTAATGGCAGAGTTAACTGTCCACATGTCCCCTCCATTAAAAACAAGGCCAGATCAACATTCAGCGTGACCACAGTTTGAGCCGCTGCTATCTCTGTGACTCCATCCTTTAACAGCCTTGTAAAATGCAAAGTGCTGAAGGTGAATAGGTCTGTGTGGTTTTTTTTAACTTGCTGTCACTGAAAGAGAGGATACATTATTTGGAGGTTTAAAGTGTTCCATCAGATGTGAGTTGCTGAGGTGGAAAGATAACCATGTGACTTTGTTTGACTGACTTGTCACCTCTGCTCTTTGTTCGCGTTGCCTCCTTTGAATGGTCTGCGCAGCAGCAGGTTTTGAGGCACGTTGCTATGGGAAACAGGCCAATGGCAAACAAATGATCCCCAACCGCAGTCAGAATTGCTGATGAGCCTGTAGTAAACATGAAACTCTCCAGCAGCCATATGGAAAACACTGAGCTGCTGGTTGCAGTGTAGGATAATATTCCCAGTTATGCAGAATTGTGGTTGCAGTTCTCTGTCTTATTGTTGCAGTTATGTGCTAACCATGAAAGAGAAAAGATTCTTTGTTTACAAAGGAGGACTCATACATAAAGCTTCTGTTGATGCTGAAACGCTACCAAAGATGTTTCACGCTGCTGAAAAGGACTACAGTTATGATGTTCAATGGAGCATTCCATAAATGCCACCAGCTATATAAAAGCTGTAAATCAGACACACAGAAGACAGACAGAGCAAAGGCTGCCAAGTGACCTTCTGCTGTCACTGCTGATATCATATGATTTCTTAGTTCTCTCTGATTAGAAACAGGTTGCTTTCAGTAAACACTGGATGGATCTGAACGCAAGGCATCTGATATAGCCTTTTTGTGTTTTGGTTTTTTCAAAAGGCTTCTTATGTTGAAATCTGTTCCAGTGGGTCCCAGCAGGTGGTGAATCAAGATGAATGCCATGATGTGCTCCTATGGCAGCTTGCTCAAAGTGCCAGGACCTGCAGCTCTTAAAATTGTGCTCATGTTAAAGCATCCAGTGTGAGGGCAAACGTGGATATTTTTAAAACCGTTTTGGTCTCTGGCTCATTCTTCAGTTCACGAAAGACATCAGCTTGTGTGAATTTTTACATTAACGGCTTTCATGTATGAGGAGAAATGTCATTCTTAGTGAGAGTCCAAGTGGATCCAGTTTTGTCTTCCCTGGAGTTCAGTTGTACTAAAAGACAGTTAAAGAGTTTACTGTTCAGTTAGAAGGGTGACTTTCTGCATTGGCCAGATTATGTAATGGACATTCAAGAAACATGCTCAGGGGCTCACGCATAGTCTGGGACTCATCCAAGAGGCGAAAGGGGAAAAGAAGCAAAGAAAATCTTGGGTATATTTGTTATTTCACATATTTCACCTGCCCCTTCCTGCCCTGCAATGCTGAGGTTAGTAGTTTTTCCCAATCTCATCTAGCTATCGCTGATTGACTACTTCCAAAAAGAATGAACCAGGTAGAAATGAGGTTAGCCAAGGACGAATGCGAAACCTTTTTGAAAATTGACTTTTTAAAATCCATTCAATTCAGATAGACATGAAGCAGTTAACGTTAAACTTGCTGAGACAAGACAACATGTGAGCTAATCCAGAGGTCAGCTGTAACAACAGCTCACAATCAGCCCAAACTCTGGCCGGACCGAAATGAAGACAGTCATCAGTGCTGCCCCTCGCAAAAAAAAGAAAAACAAGTGTAGAGGAAGTTTATTTGCCTTTATTATTATTATTATTATTATTATTATTATTATTATTATTATTTATTTTCTCATTTTCCTGACAAAAATACAAACATAAAAGTGTTCATTCCTTTTTGAAGTGGACAGATAACAAAAGAGTCATTTTTATCATGAGCGTGAGTTACATATGAGTAACAGACAGCGAGAGAGAAACGGTACAAGAGGTGCTTAAAAAAGGAAAAAAGGAAAGGAGGACAACAACAACTGTGTGTGTGTGTGAGAGAGAGAAAGAAAGAGCGAGAGGACACATTAAACATATTAATATTACAGTATCATCCATATAAAAACTATTAGGAAACAGTTTATTAATATTATATAATTTAAAGCTTTTAGTGAAGCTGTGATATTTATTTATTCAGTAAGGCAAGTCTGTGTACATGCACCTGTTCCTATATGATTTCTCTAATTATTGATGAAAGAATGAGTGGCTCAAGAGTTGGGAATTCGCCTTGTAATCGGAAAGTTGCCGGTTCGAGCCCCGGCTTGGACTGTCTCGGTCGTTGTGTCCTTGGGCACTTCACCTACCACTTACTGGTGTTGGCCAGAAGGGCCGATGGTGCGATATGGCAGCCTCGCTTCTGTCAGTCTGCCCCAGGGCAGCTGTGGCTACAACTGTAGCTGCCTCCACCAGTGTGTGAATGGGTGGATGACTGGGTGTGTAAAGCGCTTTGGGGTCCCTAGGGGGGGACTAGTAAAAGCGCTATACAAATACAGGCCATTTACCTGATAATCAAAACAGGTTGACTAGGGTCCATCAAGCAGTTGTGCAAATGGTTATGTAACTTAATAAGCTGGACATGCTTCATGCTGACTATGCCTTATTTCTAATATCTTGTTCAGAAGATATAATATATTTTGTCTGGTTAGATGGCTCCTGTGTCAGATTAGGTTAGTAATAAATTTAAATTCTTTGTAAGACTCGGCAAAGACCGAGTATTTATACCCAGTACCTTTCATAAACAGTGTGATATTATCCTGAAGGTGGTGCCAGGGACCCAACACTGTAGAAGAACTACTGTCTTGTATTCAAAATGGCCTAAAAAGGTAAAGAAGACACAAGACTTTAGACCAGCAAACAGCTTTCACTCGTACGCACAGCTATTAGCTAAATGCTAACAAGCTTAGAACAATGATAACATGTAAATATCATGTTATGTGCGCTATACTAACATGCTAATTAGCAATAACTTAATGGAAAACAGGTATTTGGATGGCAAAAGGGTTAAAATTTAGACCAAACAATGCTGCTAAATGAAGGGTCTGGGATTTTATTCTCTGAGGTCTCTAAAAAACATTAGTTCAAACATTTTAAAAGCAGCAAAGCATTTATTGGTGGATATTTTATGTCAGTCCAGCTGGTAGTTATAGCAATACTTAAGCCTGATCTCAGACTAGATGGGACTTTAGAAACATACCAAATTGGTATAAATGGTGCAGCAATCAAAATTCTAAACTAACATTAATTATAAACTTGGATTAAAATCAAATCAAACAATCTGAAGATGATTTATGTACTTTATCGGTTCCACTTGTTGAAAAAATCCTTAAAAAATGTAAGAAAGTAAGAAAGTTTAAGTTAGAAGCTTGTGTTACTACTTCTGAGTTTGGGGAAATAATTAGCCACAGCAAATTAAGTGAAATATTCTCAGTGAAATATTCAGTGTAAACTTCTGCTTTTTAAAATAATGTATTTACTTTTAATTTTAACAAACCAAAGTCGTTCAAATATGAGAATCCTACCTTCTGTCAGTAGAGCTTCAGGGGAAAAACAACCCACTGGGTCCATTTTTGTCTGTAAGAGGACCACCAACCATCACGGGAATTCTTTCTCCCCCTTCCCCAGCTCCCCAGGTTTACACCAGGGTTTGAAGCTGTTTTCACAAAACATTATCACAGTACATCTAGGTTACAGTAATGTTTCCCCCCCTTTTCCCTTTTGCCATATTGCATTTCAAGCGAGCACCTTTGTGTGCATGTGTGTGCACTCTACCAGCACTGTTTCTTGGAAAAAGATGAAGGCCAGTAATACTAATTTTACCTTTTTTAATGGTGGGAAAGCATATCACGAGATCCATATTTTTGTTCTAACTGTAACCCTTTAGTCTGACAGAAATACAGAGTGTTATGGTCTGTAAGCAAAACCAGGTTCTCCAGCACTTCAGGACTGGTTTGATGGCAATTCCATTTGGCACTCACTCCACAAGATCCACATGTGGCTCCAGCTGACCTTTGAGGCTGTCATGTTGCACACATGATTCTGACATCTGTTGAACAGCCTGAGTAACCTTGATGTTCTCAGCCTTTACATAAAACAGAGACATGCTGAGTAGAAGCCATCTGAAAAACATCATCATCTTGTACATCTTGTCAAAATCTTGTCAAAGCAAAAGAATTAAGAAACAATTTATGATTTAAAAAAAATTACCACCAAAGAAGTTTTCTATGGTTTTGTAAAGATCAGACAAACCAAACGGACATGATGTTAGTTAAGTAAACTTAAGTAAAATTAAAAGTCAAAAGCACCTCTAGTGGTCCCTGCAGGCTGTCATTTCTTTACATCCTGAAATTTGTCATGCGTTGGATGAACGGATGCAGAGAACAATGATCTTTTTCTGTCCATTCTTAGAGTGTTACAAGCAACGGAGTTAAAAATACGTCTTTCCTGAGAGTGTCACTGAAGGAAATACCTTCAGTCGAAAAGATTGATATGCTTAAGAAGTTCACAAATTCACAGGAAACTTTCAGAGCTTTTCAAGTTGGACACAATATGGATTAATCCTGGAAAATGTAATCCTCTGAAAATACAACTGTGACCATTTCCCGGGAAATGCAATGTCAGGAAATGGTACAAAAATTTGCTTAGATGCAATATCTTAAAAAAACGCTGTATAACTGCACTTGTACAGAAACATCTGATCTGTTGCAGGTGGCTTACACTGTCTCTGATACTGCAGGTACCTCAAGGCTATTCTCGCTAACTCCAATTTGCTATTTCTGTGTTATTACAGTAGGCAAGGCAGGGCCATAATGCTTTTATGGCATATACACTTTGTGCAAAATTATTAACTGAGTATTTTGAACTCATCTTTATTTCTATGCATATTTTTTCACTCCAAGCTACATAAACCACAATACTTGTTGGATTTAAACATTCTCCGGTGATATTTATTTGTGTAATGTGGCCCAGAATGCTGAACATCTTATATCAAAGTGTGCACTGTTATTAGGCAGCTTCTTTACTTCAGGCAAAATGGGTCAAAAAGGGGACATAATGGACACAGATAGCTCAAAAATTGTAACAGTCTTTTGAAGTAGCTAATAGCTTCCAGAAGCAAAGATGCTCAGTACCCAGGGACATGGCCGAAGTAAGGAAGGCTGAAACACAAGCACCACTGAACAAGATGCAACACTTTTATTTTTGGATTTAAGGAAAAAATAGATTTTTTTGAACAACAGGGTATTTTCTTGCTTTTTGGGCAGAGGCAGGGTTCCACTAGCAGGCTTCTGCATGTTCATGGTTCAAAGCAGGCTTGGGTGCATGGTTGAAGCCCTCCAGACCATTGGTTCAAAGAAGTGAAAAAAGCAAAAACACAAAAACAGTTTTGCACCTAATGTAATACCAGAAAGCATAAGTCCAATTCAAAAAGGCCCACCATGGGCTATGATGGAAAAAATGATAAGACTGGGCTCTTGGAATGTATGTTAGGACATCCAACCAAACTGGGAAGGCTTCAAAGAGTAGAGTAATGCGAGGTTTTCAAATGTGACTCCAGAGACACAGTTAGATGTCTTTCCCATCATGTTGATGATAACATGTGGTTACAGACTTAATGCACCAACACTGTGCATTTTTCCACCAGTAAAAACTCTGTGATGAGTTAAACAGCCACTTTATAGTTTGAAAGTTTATCTGAACAAGTCACCTGAAATACAAAGACTGTATTTGCTCTTATGTTCATAGCCTTGCATGCTATTCAGTAATGTTTCAGGCCCTTGCTGTGTATAGTCATGTTTGGGAGGTTTCAGAGCAATGGTCGAGCTGGGTTTGTGTGGGTCTGTCTCATTGCTGCATTGTAAATGAGTATGCATTCTTGGGCATTTAACTGTGCCGCTCTGCCCCTCATCAACCCCGTGACTAGTAAGCTCCCAGTAATGAGGTCAAAGTAGCAATGTACTCTGGCAGCTTCAGAAACACTAACAAGACCTCTTTTATTCCCTTTTGTTGTATCTTTGGATGGACTAGACTCAGTGTTGTTTACCTTATAGCCATGTTTTTTCAAAGGCCTTTACCCTTTATTGCTTTTAATTTCCACCGACAATATCGATTGAGAGCAGAAGCTTTTGTGCCTATTGTGGAGAAAAATGCAGCATTTAGGACTCATAATGGTTATCACAGAGAAATTATATAAGGAATAGATTTCAAGAGAACTTTCTTCATCATCAGTATGCCTGATGATGGACCTCCATCGGCATGAGAGCAGGCAATGGCCTAACGAGAGAAAAAACCCCACCATTAGGTACAACATTTTGCCTTTTTCAAGCTAAACAAATTCACCCAGTGCAATCTATATTCTGCATTTAAATTATAGTGGATACCTAAGTTGGCTAAATGAGATGTTATTCAAGGCCGATGATGTACTCTAATGAGTGTCATCTTGGACTTTAGTGGAGCTTTGTTTGCACACCACATTGTGTAGCTCAGAACTTTGTCTTCCAGTTGACCTTCTTTATGTTTTAGAAGAAGAACAACACATTTTCACAGTTTAGTTTTGCGCAGCAATAATATATCAAGCTCTCAGCCACAGCCTGTATGCAGTATAGTGTAACTCTGAACAAACACACTGAGCAAGCCGAACTTAGCCTAACTTTGATACGTGCCTAAAAAAATCATCAAAAGGTTTGAATCTGCCACAGTTAAGATGTTTATTGTGTTTTAAAACATAAAAATAAGCAAAAGGTTTTGTATGTAACTTGTTTGCCCTGAGCTTGCAAAAGGCACCACATTGCTTTGGAAGCTCTGCAAGTCACAAAATCAGTGGCAAAAGTTCTTATTGAGCTTATTTGGTTCATATACCAAAAAATCATTACATCTATGTGCCTTAAGACTTTAGCAGTACTATAAATCTTCCTATATATGAAATTCCTATGGTGAAAATGGAAGTCTTTTTTTTAATGGATGGACTTTTAGCTCCCAATGGCTAACCCACTAGCAAGTAACCTGGCTCTAACATTATAGCAAGTTTACATTCTAACTGGTTCACACAATTTATTCAAATGATGTACTTATTTATATATTTATAACATACAGATAAGCTAACACACGGCCATCTAGGTTGCAGCTAGCTTGATAGCTTGGTTGCTAATATGACGATAAGTTCTCACATAAATGATGCGCTTGTTAAATGGACTCCAGCCAAAATGCTGTCAGCAAACCATTTCCATTTTTGGAGTTTAGACCTTCAAATGTACAACAGCAACAAAACTAACAATCTCTGGCCCTGTGATGAAGAGAGATTATTATTATTATTATTATTATTATTATTATTATTATTTTGGTCAGCAGTGTAAAGTTGTGTATGGCATAATGTTTGTGTGAATTTATAATTTATTCATAAAGATACTTTGTGTGTTTAGCAATTCCATGAGAACTTGCTTTAAAACTATGACCTTACAATGTCATGACCCTATCATGATGTTGACCCAGATCTTGTAAACAGTGATTATAGTGATTAGAGAACTCACTATGTTCTCTGAACTATGCAGAATAATTGGGACAGAAAGAGAGTTTAACATAAAGCTCTAATCTAATCTCATTAATCAAATCAAAGCCAATAACCTGCATATCTGACATTATTTAAGCCTGAAAAATACTTACAGTTTTGGAATACATGCGGATGTTGTTAGATTCCTTAACTGTTTCCATGAAGGTTCTGAATGTACCCACTTTATATCACTGACTGGAGGATAAAGGCAGGGGGTGGAAGTGACCTATTGTAAGTCACTGGCTGTTAGGATTTAATTCCAGACTGACCCCATAAATTTGTTCCACTTATTAAGCCCTACAAATTACATCTGCATGCTTTCAATGGCCTTTGGTAACAGTACTGGTTCGAGGTGATGGTGCAGGAAAAAAAAATCCAATTCAACTTGTCACTTTCAGAATTGTTTTAATGGAAAATTAGGTAAATAATGTGGCACTGAAACATAAAAGTGCATCAAACTGACCCAATACTATAACATAAATGCTTTATTTCCCAACATGTTTTCATAACTGTTTAACATGTATATTGAAAGAGATGGTTCAGTTGATCGGGTATTAATCTGACTGAGAGAGCATTCGTTACTTTGGTGTAAGCAAGAGGCCCTTACACCAAAGTAACTTTTACTAAATATTTTTAACATCTATCATTTTGATTTTCTGAGCCTTTAACTTTTAGTCTTTAAATGACTTTCCTGTAGAGATTTTAATAGGAGCTCACAAACTTTCTTATATAGTATCTGTGCTTTTAATGTGAAGCTGGAGATATCACAGGGCTATATTAGCATAGCCTTGGGGAAAAAGGAGATAGCAACCAGCCGGCTGAAGAAAGAGTCATGCGTCTTTGACAGATTAAGGCAAAGTGTTTAACTTTGGGCAGCATGGCAGAGTGGTGGTTAGCACTAATGCCTCATATCAAGGTCTTGGGTTTGAATCCAGGTGGCTGTGGTGTTTCTGTGTGATGTTCTTCTTCCTGTGCCTGTGAAGGCTCTCTCAAGGCCTAAATCTGTCTAAGTCTAAATCTATGCATGAAAACTTTTCTTTTTCTCAATTAGTCCTGTGATTGACTGGTAAAGATGCAGTGTCCAGGCTGTGCCCTTCATCTCAGCCTATGATATACTGGGTAGGCTCCAGACTCTGACTCGATATGCAGAAAAAGTTGTTGGATAGCTAAACCTGCTTGATCTTTAGGCTAGGTAGCCTAGTCAATCAATCAGTTTGTCACTGTTACAGGTTGAAGGTGAAAAAATAATGTATCAATCCTTGTTAGCTATTCCTGTAGCACATTTCTCCTTATTAAATTAGGCTCAGAAATTATGAAAGCATGTGACGCAATCAAGAGGCCAGTCAGCCAAAAGGGTAAAGTACTATAGGCTAACTAGCTGCTAGCTGCATAAGTATGTGCAGTATCTGCTAAAAATGTTTTGTTTTCTCAGAAATACATGAAAAGACCACACTTCCATGCCTGCGCTGTGGAAATCCGTTCACTCACATGACCACACTTTAATGGTTCTGTTTCCCAAACCTCTACAAACCCAACAGTAAAAACTGCTTCCACCTAATTATTACGTCCCCAGAAGGGATTTTGACCCAGTTCTCCAAGGTGTGAGTCGTGCATTTGCATGCTGCACCTCTTACTGACAACTGTTTTTTATTATGTTGCATCACCACCAGGGAATTCATGCATCCACCACAACAATGCTGTGAACTGACTGCCTTTTATTCTGTGGTGTACCAACATAATTGTAAAACAATACATGCCACCAGCGCATAACGCGTTTGAACGAGGTTGCGGTTATTTCACATTAATCTGTGAGATCAAAAGTTTGAGTGGCATTAAAATAGTCCTATTTGAACTAATTGTGTGTGGAATATTTCACTCAAACAGGAAAGAATTTGATACGATAGCATTTGTTGGATTACATTTTGTACGCATTACGTGAAGACCAAGACTTAAACAGAACGGATACATAACTGTGTTTTCTCATGTGTGCATTAATAATAAACTGATTCAGCTTTGAATGCTGCTCTAGTACTGTGATTTTCACAATTATTTAGTTGGCTAATAACAGACCCTGTACTATGTTAAACATGATTGTTAGCCCTTTGATGTATTGCGTCAGAGTTAGCATGACGAATCATAGTGCATATGTCATCCTTTAGTGTGGGTAGAAATGAAAAACAGGTGTAAAAACTGTGAGTCCTACGTGCTAGCGAATTAAGGAAACTGTATGTCATAGGGCTTTTCTTAAGGTTGTGTTTTTCTAAGATTACAACCCTGCGATGAGGCCAGGCCATGAGAATTTCACATCTGCAGCTGATTATTGTGAAGTAACAACAAACTATGTGAGATGGCTGGGATGTGGGCTATATATAATGTGCAGTCACTTTAAGTAAGGTCGTGGTTCACGGATAATCACAGACTTTTGAGAGGTGATTGCGGCAGAAGACCTTGTTTAACCAATACACGGTTAAAACTACTATATTAGGCCTATTCTCAAATAGAGCACAATCGATTTCATAGGGTTAGGGGTTCGATTTCATAAGCACAGAAGTTATGAGAAAGTGTGTTTGTTTTTACCTTTAAAGTAAATTTTTGGAGACTAACGAGTAGCAGCTGGATACACTCTCAGCCTGATCTATGCAAATGGGCGGATGGCATTAATTAGCTGTCCCGTTGCTACATTGTACACAACCTTTTCAGCCTTTGTAACTCTCCATGCCACAGTCAATCAGTATCTGTGTAACCACGCCTGGTATTCTTCTCTTGCCAGAGTCACATGGAAAAATGAACAATATTTGAGAAAAGCGTGTGCCTCTGGGGCTCAAAGGGAGAATAATGACAAACATATAAATAATGCAACAGCTCAGCGGGCTGTGCAGATTAAAGAGGGAACAGAAAACAATTTTCCTGTTGCTTACAAGTGAGACTTGTGTTG
Organism: Pundamilia nyererei; assembly: GCF_000239375.1. NCBI lineage: Eukaryota > Metazoa > Chordata > Actinopteri > Cichliformes > Cichlidae > Pundamilia > Pundamilia nyererei. Next base: position 1,875,177 of record NW_005187502.1, on the reverse strand, counting down.
ATGCAAATCTTTGCACGCAAGAGACAGAGGACAACAGAAAACATGACGGAATGGAGAGGATAACAAGATGAGAACAGGAAAACGGGGAGGAAACACAAGTGAAAGACAGCTGCATGAGCTGATTATCAAAACAACGTGTTTGCATGTGTGTAATCCAGTATTTCTATGGTTGTGAAGACCAAGCCTGTGAAATGAGAGGCTTTGTTTTCTCTTTTGCGGGCCTAAAGGTAAGGCAGGTGTTAAGTCAGAAAATGACCAGAAATGAAGAAGAAACATCAAATGTTCCTAGTAAATAAACTGTAACATCAGTCTTGCAGAATTCGCAGCAAACTCCAAGACAAGATAACATACAGTATCACAACATGGAGCTAATAACACGAGTGCAGTTCCTTAAATGACCACTTGAGGCAGGCTTTTTTGTTTGCTTTGTTGAAACCCGTTTTATTATACTTCATTTTTTCATTCTTGTGGATACTGTACATGTTTAGCATTCATTTCATTGTTTAGCATAATTCATTTAAATGTTTAGTAATAAATAATAAATGAAAAAGGTTTTTGATCACAAGTTTGTTTTTTTTCATAAATAAATATTCAGAAACACATTTTACTGTATGGTTTTGAAGTATCACTGTAACGCACATAAACTCATACAAATGAGAAAAGTATCCAAGGCCAGCATGTTCTTGTCAGTGTGAAAACTTATTGTCATTTTATTATTGTCATAAAGCGCTTTGAGGCGACTGTTGTTGTGATTTGGCGCTATATAAATAAAATTGAATTGAAATAGATTTTTAAATAGCTCTTTCTAGCATTATTAGTACTTTGACCTCCAATCTAGACCCTGAAGGAAAGGTCAGAGGTCAAGTGTGACATGATATTTAAATACTTATAGTATTTTAAATATGTTGACAATACACACCACACTTTTAGAGTTTCAGAGTTCCCAAGTTATCAGGCTTTTCCTTTCAGTTTTTGAGGACCTTGGTGTATAAAAGGCAAAATTGTTAATGTGACCCCGACTCTACACCCCCACAAAATTTTATCAGAATTTATTCATAACTTTATTGTGTTTACAGACAGAAAGAATAACACGCCTGCACACAAATGCTAGCAAAAACACAACCTCCTTGGCGGAGGTAATAGACATGTCAGCAGCCTGGCACAAAAATGCTTTTGGTTTCATGACTGATTTCCTTCTTCATGATTACTTCACTGAAAATTCCAAAATGCTTTAAATGTTTCTGTGTAATTTTAAACCCCAGGCAACATATCATCACTTCAATCTACACCTCTCCTCAAGTTAAAATAATTATGAAAAATCCCGAGTTCGTAATGTGTTTATAAAATACTTTTTAGAGCTTGTGATGTCTGAAATAGTCAAACATGGCACAAGTGTAAAGCATTGTACCCAAAATAAACAGTTACAAATCTGACATAACTGATTAAACTGTACAAGCGCTGCATTATTCCTGAATGAGACAAACTAACAGACCAAATGTTTGGGAACATGCTACTAAAGGTGGAAGGTAATGTAGACTGTTTAGCCTGTATCTAACTGAGAATTAAGAAGTACCATGTCTGTACTTGTGACACTTTGTGGAGAAACATAAATCTCAGTTACCTCCTTACAGTGAAATATCATCTGCTGCTTCCCAAGCCCCGATTGGCTCTTGTGTTTTTTCGTATAAATGAAAGAGTCATAGACATAGTGTATAGTTGCATTACTCTATTTGCCTGGAGCTATTTTGTGCCTTTGTTTGTGTCTTATTTTGCCTGTTTGTGTGACCTAGTTTATGTCTCCCCGGCTTCTATGCGCGTGAGTGTTTGTCTCAACAGAAACCCAACCTCTGTGGCACCACAGCTGCTCGGTCACTGTCAGATTCTGTCAGCGACACAGCAGTAGCCCAGCCTCTCGGTCACTGACTCTGTCTGTTGGGTTGCCAGATCCAGGGTGGTCTCTACAACCGCAGTCATCCAACTCATCCGCCCCTGTTGTCAGCGTGATTATGTTGATTTACTAGTACTACCTCACTCCTTCCCACCTCTCAGTACATCCATCCTCTCCTCTTCTCAACCCCACTGCTGCCATACATTTATAACAAAGCTTCTCTGGTCATGACACACAGCAGTGTCCACACTGTAAGAATATTAAGTCTTTAGAAACATTTTCATAGACTTGTAGTAGACTTTGAGTGGTGCAACTGATCACAACCTATTTATAGTCAATGTAAATATACCAGAGTACTTATTTTGCATGTGTATCACAGCTATCAGACAGCCAAGTGTTCTTTGGAAGTGTTTTTTTTTTCAAACCAAATGTGAATCATGAATTGATGCACACTGGGACATGCAAATAGAGGCAAATAAACGTCTGCACAAGTGGAAAGGTTTTTAACTTAAGTGTAAAATCTGCCTGATGCTGGAAGCTGCTGAAGCCATAATTCATAGAGTTATTGTCTCCAATTTTTTTTGAAAGGAGACCAGATTGTTGAGTTGTTGGTAGCTTTATGTGTTCTTTTTACTGCTTTTCTACTCTGAGTAGAAAAGCACTTTACTTAGCTTACCTCATTTTGCAATGCCTTAGTGGTTTCTATCTAATATTTACACACAGGTGGATGCATGCTTCTGATTAGCAGACAACATGCTCTACCTTCTGAGCTACAGCCACTCTCGAACTCTGAAAATCTTATTGTAACTTGATTCCAGGTATTGCTTTTACGCATTGTCCTAGTTCAGTGGTCAGCAACCTGCCATGGGTTAGAACTAGGGTAATACATACTATATGTCCCCTGTCACCTGCATGTGCTGCTCTTTTTCTCCCGTTGTTTGGTAGGAGGAACTAAAGTGGCTCTTTTGATGTTGAAGGATGCAGACGCCTGTTGTTGCTGGACTGAATATTTATCTCCATCAACTGTAACACAAGGCAGGCTTTGCTTGGCATTTGGTTTTCAAGAAGTTTATCGTTTATCTTCTGTGCAATTGGAATTTCTAATGCCGACGTGCTGTCGTGTGTCACAGTTGTCCTTGTTCAACAAATGGAAAATTTTTCCCTGATGTGAAAAAATGATGCGTAAAGCTACCCAGCGCGTTTACACGAGAAGCCAAGTCATTAGATTGGAGTGCCATAATCTGGTGAGTTATGGCACAGATGTCAAAACAGATACATGTAGATACAAATACATGCCTCAGAAACAGCAGAGATACAGCCAGAACAGCAGTATTTGACACCCTGGGAATGTGAGCTGGCTGGAATGGGAACACAAATTATTTTAAGTAAATGAAAGGTTTGGCTTTGGGGGAAAGATTACAAACTTGTGGTTTCTCTGTTCCCTGGGCAAAGAGGATACTGGGGGAGGTCGCAGTTGTCATGGCAACTTAATTAAACTAACTTTGTGGTCAGCACAGACAACATTTCAGTCCTCTGCAGGCCGGCTAGAAAGCTTTCAGATAAATTCTTTGCCTGCTCTGATCTTCATGTCCCCATAAAAGTTCTTTTCTAAAGTCAGCATTTTCAGTTTCATACGCACGACCCTCGTAGATTCAGAGGAACAGGACTTCTGGAGTGCAGCAGGCAGACTCAGGACATGCGATGAACCTGCTGATGACTGTAATCGGCCAGTTATGTGGAAAAGAAGACCAGGTTTAATCACCACATGGCAACAACTTGAAGGATTTGCTTGTGGTCAGTCGAGCTCAGTTTCCAGTGCGTTCAGCCCACACGAACACATGATACACATCAACAGTAGCTTACTGTGCACACTGGACATACTGTACGTGCAAAAATGTGAACACTGTCAAGATGAATTCATTTGAATGAATTCAGTAGCCGCGCAGCAGGCCTGGATGAATTCTTTAACCTTTTACCTCAAAGCTTATTCATTAACAATAACTGAGGAGTTGTCATGGTCCTGTGTCTTGGACTCAGGGTTTTGAGTTTTGTATTCTCAGTTTAGTTGTTTGGATTTTTAGCCTTTAGCTTTGGATCCTTTTCTTCTCTTGGTTCTGTTCACATTTGGAATACTGGTTTGTATTTATTTCTCTTCCCCAGTGGTCTCTAGTATTTGCATCCTGTTTGTTGCTTCCTATTTATTTTTATACTCTGGTAGCAACAAAAGGCCTGGAGCCATAATCAGCCCTGCAAAGACTCCAGTCCAGCCCACTGGATGGCTTTGGAAAATGTAAGGGAGACATAAATTGTGGACTTTTAGCTGTATTTTCACGTTTTCCAGCTTTTCCTATAGATACAGCGCTCCCCTGTGGTCATCCACAACAATCAAAAAGTAATCTAATGATAGATTTCTGTCATTTTGCACGTTTACATACAAGTTAAGCCCAGTGAGCTGTGCTGACAGCTTTCTTTCATTTACTACACTACCATTTCTTTATCATGCAGAAAAACTGAGACATACTATTGATGTTGCAATTCTTTGTCTTATATTAAAATTTTGCAGAGATTAAATGTGTATTTAAACTTTACCCTGACAGAAATTGGAGTCTGACCCACATGTGGCCCACGATGTAAAATTAGTTTTACATCCCTGCTCTATTATTTTTTGTGCAAATTCCACTTTCCTCTTTGTCGCTGTGGCAGTCCAGCACCGAAGCCTCGTCTGAGCAGCAGTAACTCAGTACCAAACCTTGCAGCTGCCTGGCCTGACAGAAATGATGCTGCCTGGAAACAGGGCCAGCCCCAGAGGTCTTTGCCCTCCAGAGAGGTCTGTTTGCTATGCTCAGCCTGTGGGTTGCTGCCTGAAGGGTTTTTCAACCTAGCTCATCCTCTGGGTCAAACTTCTGAACTGGTCTTCAGTGCTCCCTGGCTCAGGCTGACCCACAGAAATGCTCCTGTGCATTGTCCCATGACCAGGTCGACTCACTGAACACTCATCAGCTTTGTCTGGACTTTATTGCTTTATACACCTGTGGCCACAGAAGTGACTGGAACACCTGAATTCAAAGATTCGGATGGATGAGTCAATACTTTTGGCAGTATATTGTATGTGCCACTGTGGATTTTGCAACTTTTATTCATTCATTTTCAACCCTAATTACATGTTAGTTTTCATTTACTTTGTTTTTGTCTGTGAGTCCTGTGTTTGGGTCCTTTTTGCCACCTCTGTCGCAGGAATAGACAAATCTTCCTCACTTCAAAGGTTACACTGAATCGCTGCACCATCATGGTATATATCTGTATAACGACAAAAGTAAAACTCAACCCAGTTAAACTTAGGCTGATATCTTTTCAACATAATACATGGGCCTTTACATGTGTATATATAACAGGTTTATCTGTTGTTTTGACAGGATAAACCTTCAGCACTCTGTCTCCTCAAAGCAGCTCTGGTGCCACTCAGGTCTCTAACCTTCATCCATAATTGATGGTTAGGCCTTGTAATGTTTATGGCCAACTGTTATCCAGGCTGAATAATTAAAAGCAGTTTTCCTTTCCACTGCCATACAGTATATACTTTGGTAATTTACATAATTGGTCAGATGCAAAAGGAGGCTTCCTACTAAATAATGGCCTGTTATGCAGGACTTATGAATGCAGCAGCTGGTGATGGTACAAAGCACAAAGTCTCTCAGCTGGCCAAGCATTCATGATGCTCATCTGGGCGTACCTTCCCCAAAGTGAAGTCATGTTTTTCACTGTGTGCTCCCAAAACTCTCAAATAATTTTGCAATGTCATTTCAAGTGAGGCTGTTCTGGAAATTTTCATTCCAGAAAATCCACACAGAGCCTTTCTTCAGTTTCTTCGCTTGATCTGTGCCAGATGTTCCTCTCACCCTTGATTTTCTACTCTTTCAGTCCGGCAAATAAAAAAATACTGCTTGCCACAGCGACAGTCTTAGTGTTGCAATGCTTACTTTTTTTCTCTGATTTTTGGTCACAATGGAGAGACAGAGGGTGTAGAGGAGGAGGAGGATGTTAGTTAGAGCAGTGGATCTTTGAGCTTTCTTACTGAGACGCTGGAAACATTCAGTAAAATTCCTCTGTGGATAGACCGCAGCGGTTTAACAACAGCTGGATCTCTTTGGTCAAGTGACGCACACTGGAGCTGAAACGCTGTGCAGACAGACACATATTGTGTAAAAACCAAAGAGACACTTAGCTCATTAAAGCTGGATAAAAACTATCATCCTTTTGTCAACAGGAATACAGATTTCCTGTGGTAGCCTCCACATCACCGCTCCCCCCGGTAAAAACAGAGCTTGCAGCCAGCTGTTTGCTGTCCACGTGGTTTGGAGGAAAATGGTGTATCCTCACATCTCGCCATGGCTAATTTTCACAACCCTCCCAGGCGCTGTATTTACATCTGGAATAACATCCCCACAAATGTCAGTGTAGTTAGAAGGGTGGAGGCTATCATTCTACACCTATTGGAGACTGAATGAAGCTTGATTGCACTATTAGAGGGTAAGATCATTTCCACCTCAGTGTTTCGAGTTCTTAAAAGTGGATCATAAATTAAAATTATTGGGAAGAATTCTTGCTAAATTGTGGTAATTACTGAACCATGTGAAACAGCAATCCGAGCTCAGCTTTATCTGCAGGCTCACACATCTCTGTTCTGAAACCTTTTACTGAGGTTTAAGTTGGGGATACATTTTTGCAATCTATCCCCAACTGAAACAGCCCACATATGCCCTCTCATCTCGTAATCCTATGACATTTACTCAACACCGATATCCAGGACTAGGACTCAAATCTGACACTGCCAATCTCAGCTCTGAGCAGCCAGCCAGCATTATTATTAATCACTTTACCATCTACTCTACATATCTCAAGGTCTTACTCTTATCTAATGTGGAATTCAGTTGCGAGTGAGGGCACGAGGACAGAACAAACGACACCCTGTGGAAGACAGCCAGAAATGAATAAAAAGTAATGATTAAATGCAGAGTGTTGTATAAACACATAAGAACCGAATGAAAACCAGAATCCTGTCTGTGTACACATGCAAGGAATTGGGATTGTTCTCAAAACATGCAACATAGACAAAAGCAACACGTAAGAAGAAGCGCAACCTGTGTAAAATAATCAGCATTATATAATGACGGTTTAGATACCAAAATCAAGGTTGTGAAGCCTTTGAACTTCTATATGTGACACTGGACTATACAAATTCTGCAAGTTCTTCCTGGAGAACTTGAAACATCCGTTTAAAGAACTAACAGGTAAGTGATCTCAGAGTTAACTGACACACTTTTGGACAGTGACTGTAGACTTGATGTGTAGTATTTATGGGAGAGATGTTCACACTGTAAGGCTCTCCGGTTTACATTTCTGGAAGACTTGTAAATACTTGATCTGACGTTCTGTGTGTACTTCAAAGGAACCTTTTAAGAAATGTGAATTACTGCCATCTTGTGGTATTGGAAGTCAAAGGAATCTGCGCTTTCTTTATTTCGTATTTATCTACATACAAAGTCGACAATGTTGTCAAATAAATCGAAATATCGGCATTAAAAATACTTTTAACAAAAGGTTAAAACCCCGCATCCATCAGGTTTTACCTTTGGAGCAAAAAGAAAACAAATATAGACTTTTGTTAGTAACTCTGGAGTTAATCTTCCATTATCATTTCATTATATGTTTGTTTATGATGTTCATCTAAAAAAGTATTAGACGTTCAATAAATATACAGAGGATATACGGAGGCTTAGCAACTAATGCTCGGCTGAGCTAACAAGCGATGCATGACGGTGACGTAGTATAAGTTGTCGTGGCCGAGTGGTTAAGGCGATGGACTAGAAATCCATTGGGGTCTCCCCGCGCAGGTTCGAATCCTGCCGACAACGTGACTCTGTTTTTGTCCGATCTTTATCGAGACTGAATCTACATAAACTACGTTATGGTGGCAGCCATGTCTGTTGCAAAAAGCTACATTCAGAACTTTCCCTGTGCTACTGTGCTAAATATCTTGAATGGTGCTGCACAGTATTATGCTTACATCAGGTATGTTCCTGAATGGCAGCCACAAGATTAGGTAGAGCTGCAAATCATTCCAGCTGGATTCATTTTGTGTAGATTCCCACATATCTAAAAACATTTATTGTCCACAGCCCTGAGGAGAAGGAGTCTTTTAGTGAAATTATTTTTCTTTGAAGGAGAACATTAGAAAACAGCAAGGGCATTAGGGCAGCACTGCTGAAACATTAAATGAACACTCATTCGTAAATTTGGGCTACATGGTGGCATGTGTCATCTGTTTAGAAGGTCTAGGCTAGCTTTCTTCTTAATGGCACACCCTGTTCTTTAAATCATATTTCAGGTTGTTGTGTCAGTACATAGTAGGTGTAAAGTATTTATTTACTATTTGAAATCATGACACTAAAATTCCTATTTACAAAGGAGCAGAATTCTGAAATGTTAAATTATTTAGCAGATCTCAGGTGTCCCTGAGATCTGCTGAATACAGTCGAGGCTATCCTTTCTCAAAGGGATCTGCTGATAAAGTGCTCAAGTTTTCTCATGACAGCAGTGTGCTGGATTCAGAGTTTCTTCCTGTTATGAGAGCTAACACAATGCATTTCTTATGCCTCAAATGAGAAATGTAATCATGTCACTTGCTGTTTTCCTCTCATCTTTTATTGTATTGCACTAGATACTCTCCTTATGTTCATGGGTCAAAGGAACCCAACATATAAGCTGCCACATCATTTCTGCAGTTTAAGATGCACAACAAATAAGAGAGATGGGATCACTGACCTATGTGGATCAGACTTGTTTGTCCAGCACATCCCACAGATGCTCAATTGGATTTCAACTGTGGAGAATTTGGAGGCTGAGTCAACACCTCAAACTCATTGTGGTGCTCCTCAAACCACAGCCATCAGGGAATACTGTGTCCATGGCAAGGTGCTCTGCAACAATGGTTTGGTAGGTGTCAAAGTAAAATCCATATGGTTGACAGGACCCAAGGCTGGCCTCCTGATGGCTGGCCTCCTTTAGTGCATCTTGGTGCCAGGGGTTCCCCAGGTAAGCAATGCAACCATCCAGGTTGATGTAAAAAAGAAAGTGATTCTTTAGACCAGGCCACCTGGTCCATTGTTTCTCTGTGGTCCAGTTCTCATATTCACGTGCCCATTTTTGGCGCTACTGTTGGTGGACATGAGTCACCATGGGAACCCTGACTGCTGTGCAGCTATGCAGCCCCATACTAACAAACTGTGATGCACTGTGTATTCTGACTCTTTTCTATCAGAATTACCATGACACTTTTCTGCAATTTGACCTTTAGCAGCTTGTTTGTTGGATCACAGCACAGAGGCCAGCCTTGGGTCCCCATGAGCATCAGTAAGCTTTGTCCACCCATGACCCTGTTGCTGGTTCACCACTGTTTCTTCCTTGGACCACTTTTCGTAGATTGTGACCCCTGCAGACTGACATGTGACTTAATGTTTTGCATAAGAGTAACTGTTCTGCTCTCTCTGGCATCATATATATGCAGCTCTAAAGCTTCATACAAGTGAGTTACATTCAGACTGCCATAGCTTTAACTTGTTTGAGGGGCTGGGACATATAAGCATGCTTGAGTGATCAGAATAAAAGCATTTCTGAAGTAATAAAGGTCTGTAATGACGCACTGTAGTAATGATGGGAGAAGATTATGAAATTAGATCTAAGGAATATCCCCTTATTACACATATTGTCTTATCTTTGATATAAAATGACTTTCTTCCATTATTGTTCTGCGACAAAAAGAGAGCTGCGATGGCCGGGAATCGAACCCGGGTCAACTGCTTGGAAGGCAGCTATGCTTACCACTATACCACCATCGCCTGATGCACATCTGGACTCAGGCTTCTGTTCAATCAGCATTTCAGCCGGGGCTTTACACAGCTGAGAGAGGAGGGGAGTGGAAAAAAGGAGGAACAAAGGAGCCAACACAGCAAGAGAAGAGAAGTGAAGTGTTGAGTGATGCTTGCTTCAGTTAGAAACCAAAATCTTCTCTCACATCCTACTAATCCTGAAGTGCTCACTCACCAAAGTAGCTGCCTAGGTGGAAAAAGTAGTCTTTCTTTACTTAGGAGAAGTACAGTAACCTGTGTTAAAACACTCTTCTAAAAGTTGAATCTATTGTATCTATTGAACTTCTTTACTCAAGTAAAAGTGAAAATGTACCACCTCTGAAATGTACTCAAAGTAAAAAGATGTCTTGACTGATTTCTGTTCTCCACACTGACAGTACACTGATTATGCTGTCTTTATACTTTGCTTGTGATGTCTGTGGACATTCCAGGTATTTAATTCCTAGTGGGGCGCTTTGCCCTTTGGAGATGGTCTTGAGTTGTTACATGAGCCAAGGTGTGAAAAAGAGAGCTGCGATGGCCGGGAATCGAACCCGGGTCAACTGCTTGGAAGGCAGCTATGCTTACCACTATACCACCATCGCCTGATGCACATCTGGAATCAGGCTTCTCTTCAGCCAGCGTTTCAGCCAGGTCTTTAAACAGCTGAGACAGGAGGAGACTGGAAAATAGGAGGAGCAAAGTAGCCAACGAGGCAAGAGAAGAGAAGTGTTGACTGATGTTTACATCAAGAAAAGAAAAGATGAAAACTAGTTTTATTAAAATCCACTAGATTGTGCATCTTACCACACACCTCCTTAATGATTTTGGTGTGCTCTCTCCAAAGCTCTCTCCTTGGCTGGGAAACAAACCCACATCACACACTGGGAAGGCAGCTATGCTCGCCACTATACAGGCACCGCTTTGAATACATCTAAAACTTGCCTGCTGACTCAGCAGTGTGGCCTCCACGTGTGACTACATCTGGGCAGAGAGGAGAGTTTGAAAGAAGGTAGGAGAAGGAGAAGAGTGCATCAGTTAATACGTGTTTCTTTCTCTCCGTTGTGATGACAACTGAGCCCCCTTTTCCAAACATTTAATCCACTATTAATATTATTATAATCTGAAAATACCTGCTTCCAAAGCTGTAGTCCACTCTTTCAACAGTCAATTTGCAGCGTGTTTAGTTTTGCCTACAGAAAGGGAGTTGTTTGTAAAGGGTAACTTTGAGTGCACATGTAAGCAAAAGAAACATAACATGAGAACTTTAGTAAGAGATCTAAGTAACAGCCACTTACTCCACACTATTGTCTTATCTCTGATATAAATTGCCTTTCCTCCATTATTGTTCTTTGGAAAAAGGAAGCTGCGATGGCCGGGAATCGAACCCGGGTCAACTGCTTGGAAGGCAGCTATGCTTACCACTATACCACCATCGCTTGATGCACATCTGGAATCATATGATCCATGACCATGAACACCACAGCTGCTGTGCACCAGTTCAACACAGTGCTTTACTTTAAATCCATCACAGTACAGTAAGCTAACCTGTTTATCCTGCACTAACCCTCAGGAGATCTTCAGGCAACATTTCAACAACAAAGCACACCCCACTTTCCTTTGATCAAATCCCACTGAACATCCTTACCTTAAATCTAACCTCTCTTCTTCCTCTCCTGTCTTTCTTATCTTTCTCCACGCATTCATACATTCATGGACAGAGCCTGGTCAGTCCTCTGTGTACGGCTTGTTTAGTGAGTCCCAAATACACAACAGTGGCAGTATAGGTTAAAATTTTACAGTTTTATTGTTGTTTACTATTGCTGGGGGTTGCTGACAACTTTCTGAGTGGGAAATCTGAGTTGAAGGGACATTCCAGAATCAAATTCTGACTGGGAACTCCTGACTTATTCAGGAATGCATCATAAAAGCCATTTAGAGCCACTAGAGGCTAAATGTTGTCAGCATTAACTGAAACAAGTAACATTACTGCTTAAGTTAAAAACAAAACAAACAAAACATGGACATGTTATCAAAAATATATGTGGACACTTTTGACAAATACAAAAAAATGAAATGCCATTTTAAATGATATATATATACTTTGATTGGGAATGGAGGCCGTACTGCTTTTTAAGTCGTTTAAATGTCTTAGCCAATTACGGTAGAGCATGACAAACCTAAAGTGTTCTGACTGCCGTGGAGCCCCGTAACACTCACACTCGTTGCACTGCCTCATCTTACTAACAGATGTCACCGTCGAGTCATTTCAAGCAGTTATTCGATAATTTATTCTTAAAACTATTTTTTCTTTATAAATATATTTTCATATTTAAGTGCCCGTTACTGTGCTTATATTATTACGACCCCTCGTTGTCACTG